>NC_092049.1:54180627-54480627 GCF_003086295.3 Arachis hypogaea
GGCCAAGAAGAGTGTAGAGGGGTGTGTTGTGTGAATTTGAGAAGAATGGATGGCTTTATATAGGGAAGGGAGGGGGGTAGGTTCGGCCATATGGGTGGGTTTCGGTGGGAAATTGGTTTTGAATTTGAAGGTAAGTGGAGTTTATGAGGTAGGTTTATGGGGAAGAGTGGATGGATGTGAGTGGTGAAGAGATGATGGGGATGAGAGATTGAGGTGATTGGTGAAGGGTTTTGGGAAGAGTGTTTATGGGGTTGTGTGAAAGAGAGTGGTGAGAAGAAGTGAGTGGAGGTAGGTGGGGATCCTGTGGGGTCCACAGATCCTGAGTGGATCCTGTGGGGTCCACAGATCCTGAGGTGTCAAGGCATTTACATCCCTGCACCATTAGGCATGTAAAAATGCCTTTGTATCCAACTCTGGGCGTTCAGCGCCAGGTTGGTGGCCATTTTGGGCGTTCAACGCCCATCTGTGTGCCATTTCTGGCGTTGAACGCCAGAACCATGCCTGTTCTAGGCGTTCAGCGCCCAGGATGCTCCCATTCTGGGCGTTCAGCGCCAGAACTATGCTCTGTTCTGGCGTTTGAACGCCAGACAGATGCTCCTCCAGGGTGTGATTTTTCTTCTGCTATTTTTGATTCTGTTTTCAATTTTTCTATTTATTTTGTGACTCCACATGATCATTAACCTAAAAAACATAAAACAAAAAAATAAGAATAAATACACATTGGGTTGCCTCCCAACAAGCGCTTCTTTAATGTCAATAGCTTGACAGTGGGCTCTCATGGAGCCTCACAGATGTGCAGAGCTTTGTTGAGACTCTCCAACACCAAACTTAAGTTTGGATATGGGAGTTCAACACCAAACTTAGAGTTTGGTTGTGGCCTCCCAACACCAAACTTAGAGTTTGACTGTGGGGGCTCTGGTTGACTCTGCTTTGAGAGAAGCTTTTCATGCTTCCTCTTCATGGTTGCAGAGGGAGATCCTTGAGTTTTGAATACAAGGGAGTTCTCATTCCATTGAAGGACTATTTCACCTCTGTCAACATCAATCACAGCTCTTGCTGTGGCCAGGAAAGGTCTTCCTAGGATGATGGATTCATCCTCTCCTTTCCAGTATCCAGGACTATGAAATCAGTAGGGTATGTAAAGGTCTTCAACCTTTACTAATACATCTTCTACTTGTCCATAAGCCTGTTTCTTGAGCTGTCTGCCATCTCTAGTGAGATTTTAGCAGCTTGCACCCCATAGATTCCCAGTTTCTCTATTACAGAGAGGAGCATGAGGTTTATTCCTGAACCAAGGTCACACAGAGCCTTAAGATCATGGTGCCTATGGTACAGGGTATTATGAACTTTCCAGGATCCTGTCTCTTCTGAGGCAATGTCAGTTGATCCAGATCACTTAGTTCATTGATGAACAAGGGAGGTTCAACTTCCCAAGCATCAATGCCAAATAATTTGGCATTCAGCTTCATGATTGCACCAAGAAACTTGGCAGTTTGCTCTTCAGTACATTCTCATTCTCTTCAGAAGAGGAATACTCATCAGAGCTCATGAAGGGCATAAGGAGGTTCAATGGAATCTCTATGGTCTCTAGATGAGCCTCAGAGTCCTTTGGTTCCTCAGAGGGAAGCTCCTTATTGATCACTGGACGTCCCAGGAGGTCTTCCTCCTTGGGATTCGCGTCCTCTCCTCTCCTCACAGGTTCGGCCATGGCGCTTATGTCAATGGCCTTGCACTCTCTTTTGGGTTCTCTTCTGTATTGCTTGGGAGAGTACTGGGAGGGATTTCAGTGATCCTTTTACTCAGCTGCCCACTTGTGCTTCCAGATTTCTAATGGAAGACCTTGTTTCATTCATGAAACTTACAGTGGCCTTAGATAGATCAGAGACTAGATTTGCTAAATTAGAAGCATTTTGTTCAGAGTTCTCTGTTGTTGCTGAGTTGATGATGGAAAAGGTTTGCTATTGCTAAACCTGTTTCTTCCACCATTATTGAAGCCTTGTTGGGGCTTTTGATCCTTCCATGAGAAATTTGGATGATTTCTCCATGTTGAGTTATAGGTGTTTCCATAAGGTTCACCTAAGTAATTTACCTCTGCTATTGCAGGGTTCTCAGGATCATAGGCTTCTTCTTTAGAAGATGCCTCTTGAGTACTGTTGGATGCAGCTTGCATTCCATGCAGACTCTGAGAATCATATTGACTTGCTGAGTCAATATTTTATTCTTAGCCAATATGGCATTCAGAGTATCAACCTCAAGAACTCCCTTCTTCATAGGCGTCCCATTAATCACAGGATTCCTTTCAGAAGTGTACATGAACTGGTTATTAGCAACCATGTCAATGAGTTCTTGAGCTTCTGCAGGCGTTTTCTTTAGGTGAATGGATCCACCTGCAGAAGTATCCAATGACATCTTAGATAACTCAGACAGACCATCATAGAATATATCCAGGATGGTCCATTCTGAAAGCATGTCAGAAGGACACTTTTTGGTCAACTGTTTGTATCTTTCCCAAGCTTCATAGAGAGATTCACCTTCTTTTTGTCTGAAGGTTTGAACATCAGCTCTAAGCTTGCTCAGATTTTGAGGAGGAAAGTAATTGGCTAAGAAAGCCGTGACCAGCTTGTCCCAAGAGTTCAGGCTGTCTTTGGGTTGAGAATCCAACCATAATCTAGCTCTGTCTCTTACAGCAAAAGGGAAAAGCATGAGCCTGTAGACTTCAGGATCTACTCCATTAGTCTTAACAGTATCACATATCTGCAAGAATTCAGTTAAGAACTGAAAAGGATCTTCAGATGGAAGTCCATGAAACTTGCAGTTCTGCTGCATCAGAGAAACTAATTGAGGTTTCAGCTCAAAGTTGTTTGCTCCAATGGTAGGAATGGAGATGCTTCTTCCATGTAAATTGGAATTAGGTGCAGTAAAGTCACCAAGCATCTTTCTTACATTATTATTATTTTCGGCTGCCATCTCCTCTGCCTGTTCGAAAATTTCTGAAAGTTATCTCTGGATTGTTGTATTTTAGCTTCTCTTAATTTTCTCTTCAGAGTCCTTTCAGGTTCTGGATCTGCTTCCACAAGAATGTTCTTATCCTTGCTCCTGCTCATATGACAAAGAAGAAGGCACAAAAAATAATAATAATAATAGAGATCCTTTATACCACAGTATAGGGATCCCTTTGTGAGTGGAAGAAAAGAGGGGGAGACAAAGAATGTGACGTAAAGGAAGAAACACAACTGTACAGATGGAAGAGATGTGAGATGAGATGTTAGGATATGAATGAATAAATAGAATGAGATGGGGGAGGGATAATTTTCGAAAATTATTTTGAAAAAGAGTTAGTGATTTTTGAAAAATGGTTTTTGAAAAAAATGTTAGTATTTTTTTTTTCGAAAATTAAGTTTTAAAAATTAAAAAAAATAATTAGTTAATAAAAAAGAAATTTTTGAAAAAGAGGGAGATATTTTCGAAAATTAGAGAGAGGGAGTTAGTTAGGTGGTTTTGAAAAAGTTAAGAAACAAACAAAAAGTTACTTAGTTAGTTGAAACAAATTTTGAAAAGATAAGAAGTTAGGAAGTTAGAAAAGATATTTTGAAAAGATATTTTTGAAAAAGATAAGATAAGAAGATATTTTTGAAAAGATATGATTGAAATTATTTTTGAAAAAGATTTGATTTTTAAAATCTCAATTAATGACTTCATTCATAAGAAATCTCAAGATATGATTTTAAAGTTTGAATCTTTCTTAACAAGGAAGTAACAAACTTCAAATTTTTGAATCAAAACATTAATTGATTTTGTTATTTTCGAAAATTTGGTATAAAAATAAGAAAAAGATTTTTGAAAAATATTTTTGGAATTTTCGAAAATAACTAAGAATTTTGAAAAAGATTTGATTTTTGAAAAAGATTTGAAAAAGATAAGATTTTCAAATTGAAAATTTGATTTGATTCATGAGAAACAATTTGATTTTAAAAATTTTTGAAAAAGTCAATCCAAATTTTCGAATTTGATGAGAGAAAAAGGGAAAGATATTTTTTTGATTTTTGAAATTTTTATGAAAAACATGAAAAATATGCAATGCATGAAATTTTTAGATCAAAACAATGAATGCATGCAAGAATGCTATGAATGTCAAGATGAACACCAAGAACACTTTGAATGTCATGGTGAACATCAAGAACATATTTTTGAAAAATTTTTAATGCAAAGAAAACATGCAAGACACCAAACTTAGAATTCTTTAATGCTTAGACACTAAGAATTCAAGAATGCATATGATAAACATGAAAAGACACAAAACAAAAAATCATCAAGATCAAACAAGAAGACTTACCAAGAACAACTTGAAGATCATGAAGAACACTATGAATGCATGATATTTTCGAAAAAATGCAAGATGCATATGCAAGTGACACCAAACTTATGATATGACTCAAGACTCAAACAAGAAACAGAAAAATATTTTTGATTTTTATGATTTTCTAATTTTTTTGGATTTTTTCGAAAATAGTATGAAAAAGAAAAAAATAAGGATTCCAAAATTTTTAATATGAATTCCAGGAATCTTTCCATGTTAGTCTAAAGCTTCAGTCCAGGAATTAGACATGGCTCACTAGCCAGCCAAGCTTTCAATGAAAGCTCCAGTCCAAAACACTAGACATGGCCAATGGCCAGCCAAGCTTTAGTCTTTAACACGAGAGTATATTGCTCTTTGATAACAAATTGCAAGCCTCAGTCCAAAAGAATTTAGACATGGCTTTACAGCCAGCCAGGCTTCTCATGCTTCATGAAACACTAGAATTCATTCTTAAAAATTTTGAATAAATTTTTGAAAACATTTTTTTTTTCGAAAACAGATGAGAAAATTTTAGAAATATTTTTGAAAAAATTTTTGAAAATAAAATAAAAAGAAAATTACCTAATCTGAGCAACAAGATGAGCCGTCAGTTGTCCAAACTCAAACAATCCCTGGCAACGGCGCCAAAAACTTGGTGCTGTTGCCGGATCAAAAGGGAATCTGGCACTGATGTTACCGGACCAAAAGCTTGCCGAAAACTCAAACAATCCCCGGCAACGGCGCCAAAAACTTGGTGCACGAAATTGTGATCTCCAGGCTCGAACAAATCCTGGTAATGGCTCCAAAGCTTGGTGCTCTGATCTTAATTCATAATTGTCACAACTTCGATACAACTAACCAGCAAGTGCACTGGGTCGTCCAAGTAATACCTTACGTGAGTAAGGGTCGAATCCCACGGAGATTGTTGGTATGAAGCAAGCTATGGTCACCTTGTAAATCTCAGTCAGGCAGATATAAAGTGATAATGGTGTTTTCGAATATTAATTAATAAAATAGGGATAGAGACACTTATGTAATTCATTGATAAGAATTTCAGATAAGCGAATGGAGATGCTTTCGTTCCTCTGAACCTCTGCTTTCCTGCTATCTTCATCCATTCAGTCTTACTCCTTTCCATGGCTGGCTTTATGTGATACATCACCACTGTCAATGGCTACTTTCGGTCATCTCTCGGGAAAATGATCCAATGCCCTGTCACGGCACGGCTAATCGTCTGGAGGCATCACCCTTGTCAATGGCTTCATCTTATCCTCTCAGTGAATAATATGCTCATGCACCCTGTCACGGCACGGCTACTCATCTGTCGGTTCTCGATCATGCTGGAATAGGATTTACTATCCCTTTGCGTCTGTCACTAACGCCCTGCAATCGCGAGTTAGGAGCTCGTCACAGTCATTCAATCATTGAATCCTACTCGGAATACCACAGACAAGGTTTAGACTTTCCGGATTCTCTTGAAGGCCGCCATCATTCTAGCTTACGCCACGAAGATTCTGGTTAGGAGATCTAAGAGACATTCATTCTAGCTTATTTCAAGTAGAACGGAAGTGTTTGTCAGGCACGCGTTCATAAGGGAGAAGGATGATGAGCGTCACACATAATCATCACCTTCATCACGTTCTTGGGTGCGAATGGATATCTTAGAAGAGAAATAAGAAGAATTGAATAGAAAACAGTAGTACTTTGCATTAATCTTTGAGGAACAGCAGAGCTCCACACCTTAATCTATGGAGTGTAGAAACTCTACCGTTGAAAATACATAAGTGAAAGGTCCAGGCATGGCCGAGATGGCCAGCCCCCAAAACGTGATCAAAGGATCATAAGGTAATCCCAAGATGTCAAATACAATAGTAAGAGGTCCTATTTATAATAAACTAGCTACTAGGGTTTACATGAGTAAGTATTTGATGTATAAATCCACTTCCGGGGCCCACTTGGTGTGTGTTTGGGCTGAGCTTAAGTGTTGCACGTGCAGAGGTCATTTGTGGAGTTGAACGCCAGTTTTTGTGCCAGTTTGGGCGTTTAACTCTGGTTTTGGATCCTTTTCTGGCGCTGGACGCCAGATTTGGGTAGAAAGCTGGCGTTGAACGCCAGTTTATGTCGTCAATTCTTGGCCAAAGTATGGACTATTATATATTGCTGGAAAGCCCTGGATGTGTACTTTCCAACGAAATTAGAATCGCGCCATTTCGAGTTCTGTATCTCCTGAAAATCCACTTTGAGTGCAGGGAGGTCAGAATCCAACAGCATCAGCAGTCCTTTTTCAACCTCTGAATCTGATTTTTGCTCAAGTCCCTCAATTTCAGCCAGAAAATACCTGAAATCACAGAAAAACACACAAACTCATAGTAAAGTCCAGAAATGTGAATTTAACACAAAATCTATTAAAAACATCCCTAAAAGTAACTAGATCCTACTAAAAACATACTAAAAACAATGTCAAAAAGCGTATAAATTATCCGCTCATCAGTGAACAAGGGGGTTCATCCTCCCAATTCTCATTGCCAAATAACTTGGCATTCAGCTTCATGATTGCTCCTAGATACTTAGCAACTTGCTCTTTAGTGATGTCTTCATCCTCTTCAGAGGAAGAATATTCATCAGAGCTCATGAAAGGCAGAAGGAAGTTCAATGGAATCTCTATGGTCTCTGTATGAGTCTCAGATTCCTTTGGTTCCTCAAAGGGAAACTCCTTTCTGTCCAGAGGATTTCCCATGAGGCTTTTCTCACTGGGACTCACATCCTCCTCACTCTCTCCAGGTCCGGCCATGTTGCTCATGGTTATGGCCTTGCACTCTCTCTTGGGGTTTTCTTCTGTATTGCTTGGAGAGTACTGGGAGGAGTTTCAGTAATCTTCTTACTCAGCTGACCGACCTTTGCCTCCAGATTTCTAATGGAGGACCTTGTTTCATTCATGAAACTTAGTGTGGTCTTGGATAGATCAGAGACTATTGTTGCCATGCCAGAATGGCTCTGTTTAGAATTCTCTATCTATTGCTGAGAAGATGATGGAAAAGGCTTGCTATTGCTAAACCTATTTCTTCCACCATTATTATTGAAGCCTTGTTAAGGCTTATGTTGTTCCTTCCATGAGAAATTTGGATGATTTATCCATGAAGGATTATAGGTGTTTCTATAGGGTTCTCCTATGTAATTCACCTCTGCCATTGCAGGGTTCTCAGGATCATAAGCTTCTTCTTCAGAAGATGCTTCATTAGTACTATTGGATGCAGCTTGCAATCCATTCAGACTCTGAGAAATCATATTGACTTGCTGAGTCAATATTTTGTTCTGAGCCAATATGGCATTCAGAGTATCAATTTCAAGAACTCCCTTCTTCTGGGGCGTCCTATTGTTCACAGGACTTCTCTCAGAGGTGTACATGAACTGGTTATTTGCAACCATTTCAATGAGTTCCTGAGCTTCTGCAGGGGTTTTTAGAGGAAGAGATCCTCGTACAGAATGGTCCAATGACATTTTTGACAACTCAGACAGACCATCATAGAATATACATATGATGCTCCATTCTGGAAGCATGTGGGTAGGACACCTTTTGATCAATTCCTTATATCTTTCCCAAGCTTCATAGAGGGACTCACCTTCCTTCTGTCTGAAGGTTTGGATTTCCACTCTTTTGAGGTGGAAAGAACTTTTCCAAAAAAGCATTGACCAACTTTTCCCAAGAGTTCATGCTTTCTTTAGGTTGTGAATCCAACCATGTTCTAGCTCTGTCTCTTACAGCAAAAGGGAAAAGCATAAGCTTGTAGACCTCGAGATTAACTCCATTGGTCTTGACAGTGTCACAGATTTGCAAGAATTCAGCTAAGAGCTGATGAGGATCTTCCAATAGAAGTCCATGAAACTTACAATTCTGTTGCATTAGAGAAACTAATTGAGGCTTAAGCTCAAAGTTGTTTGCTCCAATGGCAGGAATTGAGATGCTTCTTCCATAGAAATTAGAAGATGGTGCAATAAAGTCACCAAGCATCTTCCTTGCATCTCCACCATTATTATTGGGTTCGGCCATCTCCTCTTCTTTTTCAAAAAATTCTGTCAGGTCCTCTCCAGAGTGTTGTGCTTTATCTTCTCTTAGCTTCCTCTTTAGAGTCCTTTCAGGTTCCGGATCAGCTTCAACAAGAATGTTCTTATCCTTCCTCATATGAAAAAGAAGAGAACAGAAAAGAATAGGAATCCTCTATGTCACAGTATAGAGATTCCTTTACATGAGTAGAAGGAGAGAAGAGTAGAAGAATGAGAAGAGAAAAATTCGAACACAGAGAGGGAGAGAGGGTTCGAATTTTTAAGAAGAAGAGAAGTGTTAGTGAATAAATAAATAAATAGAAAGAGATGAGAGAGAGAGAATTTGAAATTTAAATTAAAATAAAAGGAAAATATTTTTTTTATTTTAATTATTAGTTAGTATTCAAAAATTAAAAAGAGAAATAAAATTAAAGTAAAATTTAAAACAATTAGTTAATTAAAAGAAATTTTGAAAAAGTGGGGAGGAGTTTTCGAAAATTAGAGAGAGAAAATTAGTTAGGTGGTTTTGAAAAAGATATGATTGAAATAGAAAACTTTCAAAATCAAACCAAAAAGTCAAGTAGTTAACTGAAAAAGATTTGAAAATCAAATTTGAAAAGATAGGAAGTTAGAAAAGATTTTGAAATTAAGTTTTGAAAAAGATATGATTGAAAATCATTTTGAAAAAGATTTGAAAAAGAAATTTAAAAGGATTTGATTTTGAAAATTAAAGTTAATTACTTGACTAACAAGAAACAAAAAGATATGATTCTAAAATTTAAAGATTGAACCTTTCTTACTAGGCAAGTAACAAACTTAAAATTTTTTAATCAATCACATTAATTGTTAGCATTAATTTCGAAAATATGAGATAAAACTAAGAAAAAGATTTTGAAAATCAAATTTTAAAATTTCGGAAAAAAATGAAAGAAAAATGAAAAAGATTTGATTTTTGAAAAAGTTTTGAAAAGATAGGATTTTTAAATTGAAAATTTTGACTTGACTCATAAGAAGCAACTAAATTTTAAAACTTTATGACTAAATCAATTCAAATTTTCGAAAATTATGAGCAACAAGATGAACCGTCAGTTGTCCAAACTCAAACAATCCCCGGCAACGGCGCCAAAAACTTGGTGCACAAAATTGTGATCTCAACGGCGCAAAAAAACTTGGTACGCACGAGTGAAATGGTGTTAATTGGCTTTGGCCCCAGAGGGGGAACCAGAATGACCAAGACTTCTAATACAATAGTAAAAAGTCCTATTTATTCTAAACTAGTTACTAGGGTTTACAGAGATAAGTAAATGATGCAGAAATCCGCTTCCGGGGCCCACTTGGTGTGTGCTTGGGCTGAGCATTGAGCTTTACACATGTAGAGGCTTTTCTTGGAGTTAAATGCCAGTTTGCAGCCTATTTGTGGCGTTTAACTATGGTTTGTAACCTGTTTCTGGCATTTAACTTTAGAATAGGGCAGGAAGTTGGCGTTTGAACGCCAGTTTGCGTCATCAAAACTCAGGCAAAGTATGGACTATTATATTTCGCTGGAAAGCCCTCGATGTCTAATTTCCAACGCAACTGAGACAACACCAATTAGGTTTTTGTAGCTCCAGAAAATCCATTTCGAGTACAGGGAGGTCAGAATCCAACAACATCTGCAGTCCTTTTTCAGCCTCTGAATCAGATTTTTGCTCAGGTCCCTCAATTTCAGCCAGAAAATACCTGAAATCACAGAAAAACACAGAAACTCATAGTAAAGTCCAGAAATGTGAATTTTTCTTAAAAACTAATAAAAATATAACAAAAATTAACTAAAACATACTAAAAACTACCTAAAAACAATGCCAAAAAAGCGTATAAATTATCCGCTCATCAAACACCAAACTTAAAATGCAATCATATATCAATTTATTTGAAAAAAAACTAAACAAAGGAAACTGTTCTATGCTAATACACAATCACCAGGTGAAGAATTTGTCATGTGTAAAGATTTCTTAGTGAGGCATTAGAAAAATAGTTAAGTAACAAACTAAAAGAAAGTATTAAAAACAAGGGAACAACTAAACAAAGATAACACTGCAGGTCTAAGAAGCAGAGGCATTATGATTGTACAAGTAAGTGGTGCTGTTTGACTCATTGCATAAAAAAAATATAAGTGGCACACCAAACTTAGTGTGACACTTTCGCTTGAAATTTGTGCAAGTGTCCAGAAAGATTAAAACAGATTGTTGCAGGGCAACACCAAACTTAGAATGTAGTCATATGCCAAATTATTGAAAATAAAAAAAGCAAATAGAGAAAATAAACAAAGCAGAGAAATGAAATGTACCTAAGGTTGGGTTGCCTCCCAACAAGCGCTCTTTTAGTGTCATTAGCTTGACATGTTATTCTCAACTTTCTTCCTCTTCTTCCAGTTTGTTAATAGGAATGACCTCTGAAAGAAGGAAGAGCCAGTCAGTGCCCCCTTTATTAGCTTCTTCCCAGCAAGCTTCCTTTGGTTATTGGCTTGATTGAACTTGCTTGCTGGTGGTTCAGGGGTTGGATTGTTTGTAGTTGACCTTTTTTTCTTCATGAATATTGTCCTTTGTTGCTTGGTCACAATCCTCTCTTCGGTGCTCTTGTCAATTGCCTTCACTTCTTTGATTCCAAGACATGGTTGTTGTGTGATTGTTGGAGCATGATCTTTATCAAAAGCCTTTTGAATTGATGGTTCAATGAGCCTTTCCTCTATGCAATTTTTTGTTTCACTTGAGTATGGACTTCTCTGATTGGATTCCTCACTTTCTTCTGCATGATCTTCCATTGAGTCCTTTGGGAGTGAGTCCTCATGGTCTTCTATCACCTCAATTAGCCTCTGTGGATATGAAATCCTAGGCTCACATACCTCCACAACCTCCTTCTCCATTGAAGAGTCACTTGGTACAGGAGCTTCTTCATCTTGCTCTTCCACTGCCTCTTTTGCACTCAACATTTGATTTAATAGCACTTTTATGGAGGAGGTTTATTGTTCTTCCCAAGATTTCTTCATCTTCTCTTCATATCTTTCAATCACGGATTCAAGTGTTGAGAGTCTTTCGTTCAGGGAAGTTTGTGGGTTTTGTGGGTTTTCCTGTTCCTTTGTCATCTCAAGTGGCTTCTGTGGATATGCAGTTTTAGGTTCAAATACCTCTCCCACCTCATTCTTCATTGAAATTTTTCTTGACACAGGGACCTCTTCTTCTTGCTCCTCCAGTTCCTCCATTACACCTACAGAGTAGTCTTCATCTTCCTTGCTTAGCAGTTATGAGTTTCTCCTCGTTTGCTCTAAGTGCTCATCTATCTTCTTGAAGAGAATTTCTTGCTCTTTCCAAGATTGTTCTTGTCATTCCAAGAATTCTCTAGTTCTTTCTTGAGATTCTATTGACCTTGAAGGTGATCCTCAACTACTAGCTCAAAGGATGAAGGCTGAGAATGAGTTTCTGGATATGTGGGCATTGTGGTGAAGTCATTTTGAGAAGTATGGAAATAATTTTGTGCCGAGGCAAACTTAAGTTGTGAGGAGTTTTCAAATAAAAAACTGGGAGGTGAGGTTGGACAATTTTGCATGAATGAGCTGAAGGTTTGCTCAAGTGATGATGGCTCTTGATTAATGGAGTATGACATATTGAGTGCTTTCTAATTTTGATCCTCCCAAGTACAACTTGAAGAATTGTTGAATTCATCACAGTATGGATCATCTTGTGGCATTGGGGGGCAGTCTTGCATGAATTTATTGAAAGCATAATCAAGAGATGATGTCTCTTGCTGAATAGAACATGGAGCATCAAAATCTCTTTGGTTTTGACCCTCCCAATCATAATATGAATAGTTGATTCATCAAAGTAGGATTCATTTTGTGTCTCTCGAAGGTGTTCATACTCTATCATTTCTTGTTGATATTCCCATCCATCATTAGCATAATGACATGAATCATTTTGTAGTGGTAAGCAATATCCCATGAAAGTGTCTTGCTCATCTTGTGGCTCTGAAGTATATCCCCATTGATTAGCTTGCTCAGAATCTGTAGTTTCTTGGTGATATTCCCAGCCATCATTAGAATAATGACTTGAATCATACTATGATGGTGGGCAATATCACATGAAATTTGTTTGATCAAAAGAAGAGTTGAACTCCATTTGAATTTTATAAAACACAATCACCAAAGAAAATTGAAATTCATGTCTTAGATGAGAATTTCTTAGTGAGGCAAAAACACAAACACCTAAGTATCAGCAGAAAACAGAAAATTAAAAGGACTTAAATGAGAAAAACAAAGAAAATGCTTAATGTAGACTTATCACCCATGTAATCATTGTTGATCTAAATCAATCCCCGGCAACGGCGCCAAAAACATGATGGTGTGAAAATGGATTTCACACAAACTAATCGGCAAGTATACCGGGTTGCATCAAGTAGTAATAACTCACGTGAGTGAGGTCGATCCCACAGGGATTGATGGATCAAGCAAATTTTTGTGTGTGATTCGTTTATTCAAGCTAGCAATGATGAATTGGTAAAAAGAAAAGAAAGCAGTAAACCAAAAGCATAAAAATGAAAATCAAAGCAAATGAGAAATGACAGAAACAGAGATTCATCCCGGATTGGAGATATCTAAATCCATCATGAATCAAATGGATCTCAACTTCTTTCTCAATCATATGAATAGATCTATGGCGGATTGAAATTGATTGGATCCCAATTCCTTGGCAATTGATGCACGAAAACTTGTCTCTCAATAATTTTTCCTTCGGCAAGTATACCGAATTGTCGTCAAGTAAAAACTCACAATAGAGTGAGGTCGAATCCCACAGGGATTGATTGGTCAAGCAAATTTAATTAGAGGAATGTTCTAGTTGAACTAAGCAGAATTGGATTTGAGATTTGTAGAAAATTAAATGGCGGGAAAGTAAATAGCAGAAAACGTAAATGCTGGAAATAAAGAGCTGAATGTAAATGGCGGAAAGTAAATTGCAGAATCTTAAATGGGAATGGGGAAGATGCTCATAAAAATAGATTGCAGAATTTAAAGAGAATGGGTAAGATCAGAAATGGAGAATTCATTGGGCTTAGGAGATGTTGTATTCTCCGGATCAAGTTCATTTTCATCTCTTCCTCAATCAATGCATTCATTGATCTCCTTGGCAATCTTAAGTGATTAAATTCCAATTTCTTGGTAATTTAATCTCTCAAATCTTGATCAATAGCCAATTCTTTGGTCAATTGCTCATGAGAAGAGATGAAGTATGGTCACTGATTATACCACATATATTTCCAAATCAAAGTGTTGGTAGGAATATATGTCACTATATCCATCCAAACCCCAATTTGGTCCAACATGAGAAAGCATTTCTAGCAAGATCTCTTCATTCCTCTTCCAAAATTCTGAAGAGATCCAAGTATGAATAGCTTCTTTTACAAGATAACTACCCAATTGAATGAAGATTGAAAGCTTTCTAGTAAAATCAAGAGAAAAGATAGAAGAAGAATAATGAAAACTAATATTGATCCATCAAATTACAACAGAGCTCCCTAACCCAATGAAAGGGGTTTAGTTGTTCATAGCTTTGGGAATGAAAAGCATAGATGGAGAGTACATTCTGAGAATTAAACTAAAAGTTGCAGAGAAAGTAAAATACAGAGAGTAGTTCTCCAATTTCCAACCCCCTTTTTGATTCAAAACTACCCCTATATATACTACTCTTCTGATCTTCTAGTTGGTTCTTCAAGTCTTGGATATGGGCCTTTCGATCTTGAGTTTGAAGCAGTTATCCTCTTCAGTGGGCTTAGCTTTACTTGCAGAGAGAAAGTATGAAGTAGGCAGGGACTTTTAGCTTAGGACCTTAGTGGCGTTAACGTTAAGTGAAAGTGTGGGTTCGAGAACGTTAGTGGCAGTCACCTTTTTCACTAACGTTCCTAACCCAAGGGTGACCCACGCTAACTTCAACGTTAGTGGCACCAACGTGACCACTAACGTTGCCTCTTGATCCTTCGCACACGTTTTTGGGACTTACCTTTTCCAATAACGTTGAGAATCCTCCCTTCCCTACGTTAGAGTTCACGTTAGTGTGGCTAACATGACCTTTAACGTAGGCTTGCCAAATCTTCGAAAATGTTAGTGACACTTACCTTTGTCATTAACGTTTCAAAACGCCCCTACTTCCCACGTTAGAGTTCACGTTAACTAGGTTAACGTGGCTTCTAACGTGGTGGTGATAGCCATCTCCAACGTTAGTGACAAAGGTGAGTGTCACTAACGTTGGCTCATCATTCTTTCATCCACGTTAGCTTCCACGTTAACTAAGTTAATGTGGGAGTTAACGTTGCTCATAGTGGCTCATTCCAACGTTAGTGACAAAGGTGAGTGTCACTAATGTTGGCGATTCTTGCTCCCTCCACGTTAGCTTCCACGTTAACTAAGTTAACGTGGCAACTAACGTGGCTCAAAGTGGCTTAGTCTAACGTTAGTGACAAAGGTGAGTGTCACTAACGTTGGCCATTCTTTTGCTTCCCCACGTTAGAGTCCACATTAACTGAGTTGACGTGGCTCTTAACGTGGCCAATATGAGCTTGGTCTAACGTTAGTGAGAAAGGTGAGTGTCACTAACGTTGGCTTTATTTTCTTCTTCCACGTTAGAGTTCACGTTAACTTAGTTAACGTGACTCTTAACGTGGGCTATGATGGCTTCGAGGACGTTATTGGCGATTACTTTTCTCATTAACGTTGCAAGCTAGCTCCCATCCCACGTTAGTGGTTACGTTAGTTAGACTAACGTGGCTGCTAACGTGGTTCTTCCTTGCTTCCTTTGTCCTGAAATCAAGCAATAGAGTGCATCAAAGTTCTAATTCAAATCATGAGACATGCATCATCTAATTTGTCATTCAATTCTTGCGTAAATCTCATGAAATCATGTAAGGTGCACAATGTTTGCTTTAATCAAGATGTAAGTAAAATTCTACCCAAAACTTGCTTATTTCCTAAGAAAATGCATGAAACTACCCTAAAACAGTAAAGAAAAGCTCAGTGAAACTGGCCAAAATGCCCTGGCATTACAACACCAAACTTAAAGCTTGCTTGTCCCTAAGCAAGTACTGGAACAAGAGAATGATGAATGAAATGACAAGATGAATGAATCATTATTGTGGAAGTCATGTTCTTGGTTTTATGGGGTTTCATGCATAGCAACTTAGGTTCATTCCTTTACTGGCTTTCAGACCTTTATCATGTCCTGGAATACTCACTTGATTGCACCCTATGAGACTTTTATTCATTGATCCTTTTGTTGTTTTCAGGGTTTGATTGTGCTCTTAGGCTAAGTGCTCTGTGAGGGGGCGACTCTTTAAGATAAGCTTTTAGCCAACACTCCCGAACCAGTTGGTTCAAGGTGCTAGGTGTTAAGACACCCCTAAGGACTTACTCCCTCAAGTCTCTTTCTCCCATACATACACACCACAGGCACATGGTTTGTTTATTTTCTTTCTTGAGACCTTGGTGTCCAGCACCTCTTTGGGTTACTAAGTGTTCTGTAGCAAGGGTTACTCTTGATAGTGGACTTTCAGCTGATAATCCCGGGTTACTTAACCCAAGTTACCAAGTGATAAGGCACCCCTTAGAGCTTATTCATCCAAGTAAATCCCTTACACAGGAGCACCACAGACACATGCCTCAAGATTCAAACCCTTGGTGCCTAGCCTTATTTCTTACTCTTTTCCTTTTATTTCTCAACTTTCATTTTCTCTTTCCCTTTTTCTTATTAGGATCTTGTTATTTAGCTAGTCTCATGGGGTGTGTTTCAAGAATATGATTCCGGATAGATAGTTGCCTTCCCATCTTATTGGTGAACCAACTTAGCTAATCTATTACCATACCACAAACTTAGGAACTTACTCCACAATATGAACTCCACTCTCGTCTTTTATAACAAACATTCTCTTTTTATTTGATTCAAAAGGAGACAAGCAACACAATAAGCAAGATGGAATTGAAAACACGCAATTTAACTAGCAATCATAGACCTAAGCAAGGAGAATACTAAAAATAGAATTGAAAATCCTAAGCTACCATGGAAGCATGTTCTATTTCATACATGATTTTCCTTATTTAAAACTTGAAAAAGATGGGACAATGAGGGAATTCCACCACCTTTTACTCATGGGGTTGTTCCTGTTCTCCTTCTTGTATCCACTTGTGCTTCCTTGTATCCGTGCTAGTCTGGCTCTTTTCCAGTCTTCAAGTGCCTTCTTTACTGATTCATGACTCTTCTCCACCCTTACTCTTTCTTCTCGTGCTAACTCATCCTTCACTTCATCATATTTTATGATTCCCAGATGTACTATAGGTAGCTGTCCAACTAAGTATCCAAGCCTTGCTAGCATGTTTACATGATTTCCACTTTCACTCATGTAAACCCCTTCAGAGAATGCCCTGTGCTCGTCAAAGAGTTCTGCTTGTTCTATTTGTTTTCGATGCATCTCATGTATGTGTGCACCTTGATGTGCTTGGATGTTGATTAGCTTCTGGATAGATTCTTGTTGTTCATTTTGCCTTTGTTCTATCCTGTGGAAGGATTCACCCCATTGTTTTCCTTGTTCCAATTGTTGTTCCATCATTTGCTTCTGCCACTCCCCTTGTTGATTCATCCATCTCGAGAGCGATTCCTCTTGACGGCCCATCATCTGTAATTGAAGCTCCTTCTGTGCCTTTTGATTCTCCCAATATTGCCTAGATAACCCATCAATGGCTTCTTGTAATTGGTGCATGTTCAAGGTGGCTGTGGCTTGCTCCTCTGGGTTTTGCCCTTCTATAGTTTGCTGGGCTACCCTCTTTCTTATCCTTCGTTGAGGTAGGGGAGATGTAACAGCATGCATACGCCGGACAGTAATTGGGATACCAACTTTTATCCATTCGGGGGTTTCATCTTTGAACACTACCCCGGCCTTGTCACACAAGCAGAAAATGGTGCTGGGATAGCCTAACCTTCCTCCAGAATCACTTTTCTCAGCCATCTTTCTAATGCCTTGGGCTATGAGCTCGTGCACTTTGATCTCTCTCCCTTTTAGTATGCATTGTACCATTGTTGCTCTCTTGATATTCACCTCTGAGTTGTTTCTGGCAGGAAGGATGGATCTCCTTACAATTTTGAACCATCCCTTTGCTTCAGGGGTGAGATCACCTCTTTTAATAAATTTGGGTTTTCCATTGGGATCTCTTATCCAGTCTGCCCCTTGTATGCAGATATCTTTCACAATTTGGTCATAATTAGGATTACCATCTATTCGAGATTGATAACTTTCTTCCTCAAAAGGTATGGTCCGTAGCTTCAGCAGTCTCATGATGCTCATGGGACTAAAATCCACCGTCACCCCTCTCACAAAGCTTATATAAGACTCCTCTTTCCTATCATACCTCACCGCATTTGCGTAGAACTCTCTCACGAGCGTTGCATTTATTCTTGCGGTGACCAGATCGGTGAGGAGCTCCCATCTTCTCTTTTCTACCTTTTCTGTGATTTCGGGGCACTCAGTTTTCTTGACCTGAAAGCCTAGCTCATATATGATCTCCTTATCAGCCATCCATCCAAATTGGAGTGCATGATAAAAAGTTCTAAACTTCTTTTCATCGAAAGGGCGTTGCTCTATAGGCTCCTTTCCCTTTCTTCTTTTAGAGCTTGATGATGCCATGAGTGACTTTTGAAAAGAAAGGGTGTTGAGGGTAGTGATGAGTGGTGAAATTGGCCAGTAGAAACAGGGTGCGATGAAGGGATGCCGAAGGTGTGTATTGTAAGGAATGGGAATTGGAATGTGAAGGGATGTACGGACTAGGATTCACTTATATAGGAAAGTGATGAGTGAATGAAAGGTGTGGATTGATGGGGTGGTTGTGTGATAGACGGATGGGGTTTAGCATGGGTGAGCACAAGGATCACCAACTTTATGATGGGGTTGGTTCAGTTTCCAAGCTTGTTCTTCTTCCAATGTTGCATGGCAACCATTCCCAATGCAATCCCCTTGAAGACACGTGTGTAGTATCTTCCTTTTGTGTTATCCGAACCCTTCAATTGCCCCATCAATGCTCCTACAAAATAAAAGAAATGTGATTAAAAACACACTTGTAGAAAGTGGCGGTAAAATTAAAAGGCTAACTACTTTTTAAAGTTTTTGTTTTTAACTAACTAAGTGCAATTCATGAGTGTAGACCAACTGACTAACTCAACATCCATGTATGCAACATTGGCAACACCAAACTTAGTTTGGTGCCATGTGGTGTAAAAGATTTGTTCAAGGCCCCTAAGAGTGACATGATGTGGGTTACATTTATGTTCTCTTAGTGTGCCTTGAACACCAAACTTGTTCCTCACTATATGTTGCACACAAGGATTCATTCAAGTGCATATCAAGTTGATTTGAAATTCATGAACCTTGCATTATTAACTATTTTTAAAAGCATGTAAAACATGGGTTGCCTCCCATGAAGCGCTTCTTTAGCGTCACTAACTTGACGTTCTGCCTTTATCAGGGTGGTTGGTAGTGCTTCAAGTCCTCCCCCCTTGCAGTAAATCTATCTCCATTGGCTTCATCAAGGATCTCCACATGTTCTAGGGAGAGAACTCTGTTGATGGTAAGGACTTTAGGTAGCTGAGATGGGATGGTGGGGAGATTAGGGGGAATAGCTGGGAA
This sequence comes from Arachis hypogaea, assembly GCF_003086295.3. Taxonomy (NCBI): domain Eukaryota; kingdom Viridiplantae; phylum Streptophyta; class Magnoliopsida; order Fabales; family Fabaceae; genus Arachis; species Arachis hypogaea. Next base: position 54,199,694 of record NC_092049.1, read on the forward strand.
GTAAGCTGAGATCACTTTATCTCCTGGAGAGAAATATTCTGTAGGGATCTTCTTGTTCCTCCATCTCCTTGGTACCTTCTTCTTTGCTGTTATCCTGCTCTTTGTGGTCTCTTTTCCTGTGAGGATTTTGTTGCCAGTCTCATGTGATTCTGGTGGTTTTGGCTCCACTTGAGTTTCCTCTAGCTGTGACAGCTGTTGATTATCTTGTTTTTCAACCAAGGGGACTCCCAGATGTGCTGGTTGTGCTTCAGTGCTTGTTTCTTCTATCAGTATCTCACTGTGATCTTTCCTTAGTTCTTGGTTCTCTTGATCTGTTTCTTGTGAGGGTTTGAAAACATTGAATGTGAGTTGTTCATCATGGATCCTCAAAATTAGCTCTCCTCGCTCCACATCTATAAGTGCTCTGGCTGTGGCTAGGAATGGTCTCCCCAATATGATTGGATGGAGATGACTTTCCTCCATTTCCAATATGAAAAAAATCTGTGGGAAGGAAGTAGTTTCCAACCTTCACCAACACATTTTCAACCACTCCTACTGCTTGTTTTTGAGTCTTGTCAGCCAGCCTGATGACTACATCTGTGGGCATTATCTCATTGATCTGCAGCCTCTTCATAAGGGATAAAGGCATCAAGTTGATGCTTGCTGCCAGATCCCAAAGTCCTTTATCAAACATGGTTTCTCCTATGGCACAGGGGATGTGAAAACTCCCTGGGTCCTTCCTTTTTGTAGGCAACTTGGGTTGAATGAGGGCACTGCACTCCTTATTCATCACTATTGTTTGTCCTCTCTTGAGTGAGCTTTTCCTGGTCAGTAGCTCCTTCATATACTTAATGTATGAGGGCATTCGCTGAAGGGCCTTGATGAATGGTATGTTTACATGGAGGGATGCAAACATGTCAAGAAACCTTGAGTATATTCTCTTCTCTACACAGCCATTTAGTAATTGGGGAAAGGGTGTATAGAATCTCAGCAGCTCCTTCTGTGTCAGCTCCTTCTGTGTAATTATGGTTTATTGATGATTCACTCCCTGCTTTCCTGCTGAAGTATCTTCAGGTTGTTCTAATGGGTTGTTCAGCTCTTCCTCAGTCTCCTTATCACTTATAGTAACCATCTTGCAATCTTCCCATCTGACTTTCTTTGCTTCACCTCTCGAATTTTTCACTATGTCACTTGGGAAGCTATCAGTAGGTTTGGAAATCTTCTCAGATAAGTATCCCACTTGAAATTCCAGCCTCTTGATGGTGTCTCCCTGGTTCTTGATACTGGCTCGCACCTCCTCTTTGAACACCTTGTTATCTTGAATCTCTTTGCATATGCCTTCAAGTATAGTCTCAATCCTTGAGAGTCTATCTTCAGATGATGGTGAGTTGAGGTTGGAGGGATGAGAAGGGCCATTTTGGCTTTGGTATGGATGTTGAGGTGTGTTGTTAGGTGGGTGTTGATATGATCTTTGCGTGGAATGTTGGTGGGCTGCATTGTTGTTGGGGTTGTGGCGTCTCTGATCTTGGTCTTAGTCTTGTTGATTTCCCCACCCAAAGTTTGGGTGGTTCCTCCAACCAGGATTGTAGGTCTTGGAGTATGGATCATGTGCTTTCCTAGGTGAGTTTCCAATGTAGTTAGCTTGTTCTTGCTCATCCTCTGCCTCTGCATTCACTCCCTCTTGGGTTGCTGATGAGGTGGTGATTGCTGCTACTTGGTTCCTCTCTATCTTCTTGGTAAGATCAGCCAGCTGCTTGGTGATAAGCTTGTTTTGCACCAACAGTGCATCCACATTGTTTAGCTCTATCACTCCTCTAGTGTTGCCTCTTTCAGAAGCATAGAAGTAGTCATTCTCAGCTACAGTCTCAATGACATCTATGGCTTCTTCAATGGTCTTCTTCTTGTTCAGAGATCCCCCAGATGAGTGGTCTACTGCCTTCTTTGATTCATAGGAGAGGCCTTCATAGAAAATGTGCAACTGCACCCATTCATTGAACATATCTGGTGGGCACCTTCTTGTCAGGTCCTTAAACCTTGATGCCAGGGCATCTTGGCCAGTTTCACTGACCCTTTCTTTACTGTTTTTAGGTTAGTTTCATACATTTCCTTAGGAAATAAGCTAGTTTTGGGTAGATATTCACTTACACCTTGATTCAAGCATACATTGTGCATTTTACATTATTTCATGAGGATTTTGCATGAGTTTAGTGACAAATTGTATGTTGCATTACCCATGACTTGGACTAGAACTTTGATGCACTCTATTGCTTGATTTCAGGACCAAAGGAAGCAAGGAATGGGAGGTAACTTGCAAAGATAATGAGAAAAGTGATTGCCAATAACGCTCTCGAAGCCATCATTGACCACGTTAAGAGTCACGTTAACTAAGTTAACGTGAACTCTAACGTGGAGAAGGGAAGTTGAGCCAACGTTAGTGACACTTAACATTGTCACTAACGTTGGCAAATGCTCATAAGTGGCCACGTTAGAGTCCACGTTAACTTAGTTAACGTGGCCCCTAACGCTAAAGAGGGGAAGAAACGCCAACGTTAGTGACATTCAACATTGTCACTAACGTTGGCCTAAGGAGAAATATACCACGTTAACTCCCACGTTAACTTGGTTAACGTGGGAGCTAACGTAAGAGGCAAGAGTGGTCGACAACGTTAGTGACACCCAACATTGTCACTAACGTTGGAAGCAACCACACAACCCCCCCAAGGAGCCACGTTAACTTCGACGTTAACCTAGTTAACGTGGAAGCTAACGTTGATGAGTGAAAGAATGGCCAACGTTAGTGACACTCAACATTGTCACTAACGTTGGGGATGGCTAAGCATGGCCACGTTAGAAGCCACGTTAACCTAGTTAACGTGGACTCTAACGTGAGACATAGGGGCACCTTGGAACGTTAGTGACAATGTTGAGTGTCACTAACATTCTCGAAGGATGGCAAGCCCACGTTAAAAAGCCACGTTAACTAAGTTAAACGTGGGCTCTAACGAGGGAACAAATGGGGCTTTTCAAAGTTATTGGAAATTTTAAGTCTCAATAACGTGTGCGAAGGACTTAGAGGCAACATTAGTGGCAACGTTTATGCCACTAACGTTGAAGTTAACGTGGCTTTTACTTAGTAACGTTAGTGAGAAAGTTGATTGTCACTAACGTTCTCGAACTTATATTTTTACTAAACGTTAACACCCGTAACATCCTGAGCTAAAATCTCTGCCCACTTCTCATTTTCTCTCTGCAAGTAAAGCCGAGCCCAAATGAAGAAGAGAACTTCTTCAAACTCAAGATCCAAAGGCCCAAGACTTGAAGAGCCAACTAGAAGCTGAGGGAAGTAGTATATATAGGAGTAGCTTTGAATTGTTAAGGAGTTCTGAAAGTTGGAAAAAGAGAATTACTCTCTGTATTTTACTTTCTCTAAAATTTCTAGTTCTATGATGTATTCTCCATCTTTGTTTTCATTTTCTAGAGCTATGAACAACTAAACCCCTTTCATTGGGTTAGGGAGCTCTGTTGTAATTTGATGGATCAATACGAATTTTCATTATTCTTCTTCTATCTTTTCTCTTGATTTTACTTGAAAGCTTTCGATCTTCATCCAATTGAGTAGTTATCTTAGAAAAGAAGCTATTCAAACATGGATCTCTTTTGAACCTTGAAAGAGGAATGAAGAGATCAAGCTAGAAATGCTTTCTCATGCTGGACCAAATTGGGTTTGGATGGGTATGTGACTATAACCCTCTCAATACTTAATTTGGGAAATGCATGTGGTATAATCAGTGACCATACCTCATCTCTTCTCATGAGCAATTGACCAAGGAAGTGGCTATTGATCAAGATTTGAGAGATTGAATTGCAAGAAATTGTAATTTAATCACTTAAGATTGCCAAGGAGATCAATGAGTGCATTGATCGAGGAAGAGATGAAAATGAACTTGATCCGGAGAATTGCAACATCTCCTAAGCCCAATGAACTCCCCATCTCTGATCTTACCCATTCTCTTTAATTTCTGCCATTTACTTTATAAGCAAATCCCCCATTCCCATTTACAATTCTGCAATTTATTTTCAGTCATTTACTTCCAATCCTTTAATTCTAGCATTTACTTTTTTGTTATTTACATTCCCGCCATTTTATTTTCTGCAACTCTCAACCCAAATTCTGGATTCGCTCAACTAGAACATTCTTCTAATTAAAGTTGCTTGATCAATCAATCCCTGTGGGATTCGACCTCACTCTATTGTGAGTTTTTACTTGACGACAAATTCGGTACACTTGCCGAAGGGAGATTTGTTGAGAGACAAGTTTTCCGCGCATCAAGTTTTTGGCGCCGTTGCCGGGGATTGATTGTGCATCAACAATGATTAAATTGGAAGATCACTAGATTGAGCATTTTTTTTTGTGAATTTCATTTTCTATTTGAGTGATTTACTTTTTGTTTTAGTTAAACTTCTTCCCTCCCTCCTCTACTCTTTTGTTTTTCTTTGTTATTTTCAATTCTGTTTGCTAACCCACTAACTGTTTGATATATTGCATCACCCACAACTAACAGTAATTCTGACACAAATACTTTCTGCACCTATCTTTTCTTGCTTGCACTTGATGGTTGTATGACAGGGAGAAGAAGCGGGGCTTCAACTTTCTTCGATTCTGAACCTAAGAGGACCTTCCTTAGATTAAGGAGGAAGGCAAGAGGAAAGAAAGTGGTTGGTGCTGAGGAAGAAGAGGAATTCTTTGAACCAAACATGGAAGACAACATGGAAAACCATCATAAAGAAGAAGATCACAACCATGGGGGAGGAGGTAGAGCAAATCATGCTGGGGAGGATAGAAGAGTTTTAGGCTCTTACATCAATCCAAACCCAGGCAATTGTGGAAGTAGCATCCAAAAGCCAACAATCCATGCCAACAACTTTGAACTTAAACCACAGCTCATCACCCTTGTTCAGAACAACTGTTCGTTTGGAGGAGGTGTTCAAGAAGACCCCAATCAACATTTGACCACCTTCCTGAGAATATGTGACACAATGAAGTCTAATGGTGTTCATCCTGACACCTATAGACTGCTCTTGTTTCCATTCTCACTTAGGGACAAGGCAGCCAAGTGGCTGGAATCTTTCCCATGGGAAAGCTTGACAACGTGGGAAGAAGTGGTGAACAAATTTTTAGCAAGATTTTACCCTCCTCAATGAATCAATAGGCTAAGAGCTGAGGTCTAAACTTTCAAGCAACAAGATGGTGAGACTCTATATGAAGCATGGGAGAGGTTTAAAGACCTAACAAGGAGGTGCCCACCAGATATGTTTAACGAATGGGTGCAGCTGCACATTTTCTATGAAGGGCTCTCTTATGAGTCAAAGAAGGCCGTAGACTATTCATCCGGAGGATCTTTGAACAAGAAGAAGACTATTGACGAAGCCATAGATGTTATTGAAACAGTAGCAGAGAACAACTATTTCTATGCTTCCGAAAGAGGGAACACAAGAGGAGTAATGGAGCTAAACAATGTAGATACTCTGTTGGCCCAAAACAAGCTCATTACCCAACAGCTGGCTGACCTCACCAAGAAGATGGAGATGAACCAAGTAGCAGCAATCTCCACTTCATCAACAACCCAAGAAGGAGTGAATGAAGAAGCAGAGGGGAGTCAGGAGCAAGCCAACTACATTGGGAATTCACCAAGGAAAAACTATGATCTATACTCCAAGACCTACAACCCCGGATGGAGAAACCACCCAAACTTTGGGTGGGGAAGTGAGCAAGATCAAAACCAAGACCAGAGACGTTACAAACTCAAACAACAATGCAGCTCACCAGCAATTCACACAGAGGACATCTCAACACCCCCACAACAACACTTCTCCACACGCTTATCAAAACCAAAACAGCACATCTGCTCCGAATCACTCATCAATTGATGATAAGCTCTCTAAGATTGAAGCCTTACTTGAAGGAATATGCCAAGAGATTCAAGAAAATAAGGTGTTCAAAGAGGAGGTGTGAGCCAATATTAAGAACCAGGGAGAGACCATCAGGAGAAAAGAAAGTAAGATGGGAAGATTGCAAAATGGTCACTATGAGTGATCAAGAGACTGAAGACAAGCAAGGCAAACTTTGCAAACAACCTGAAGATAACTCAACAAAGGAGGAGGATAGAGATCACCAAGAACCAGAAATCTGACAACAAGAGCTGCTGAAGCTCTATGCACCCTTCCCTCAACTGCTCAATGGTGCTGTGGGAAAGAGAATATACTCAAGGTTCCTAGACTTGTTTGCATCTCTGTATGTGAACATACCATTCATCAAGGCAATTCAACAAATGCCTGCATTCATCAAGTATATGAAGGAACTTCTTCCCAGGAAAAGCTCACTCAAAGGAGGCCAGACTATAGTGATGAACAAGGAATGTAGTGCCCTTATTCAACCTGAGTTACCTACAAAAAGAAAAGACCCAGGGAGTTTTCACATCCCTTGTGCCATAGGTGAAACTATGTTCGATAGAGCACTATGTGATTTGGGGGCCAGCATCAACTTACTACCCTTATCCCTGGTGAAGAGGCTGCAGATCAATGAGATAATGCCCACAGATGTAATCATCAAACTGGCTGACAAAACTCAAAAGCAAGCAATAGGAGTGGTGGAAAATGTGTTGCTAAAGGTTGGGAAATACTTTCTCCCAACAGACTTTGTCCTGGACATGGAAGAGAGTCACACTCATCCAATCATATTGGGAAGACCATTCCTAGCTACGGCCAGAGCACTTATCGATGTAGAGAAATGAGTGCTAATATTGAGAATCCATGATGAACGACTCAGCTTCAATGTTTTCAAACTCTCACAAGAAACAGAGCAAGAGGACAAGGAACTAAGCACAAATAATAATGAGACACTAAAGGAGGAAACAAGAACTGAAGCACAGCCAGTTCATTCTGAGATCCCCTTAATAGATAAACAAGGAAAACAGCAATTGCCACAGCTCAAGAAAAAGTTGGAGGAACCTAAACCTCTAGAGGCAGGTGAAGACAGCATCACAACTCCTTTAGAAAAAGAGGTAACCAAGGGGAAGGCAACCTCAAAAGAAACAATGAAGAAGGTACCAAGGAGGTGGAGGAACAAGAAGATCCCTACGGAAGACTTCTCTCCAGGGGATAGATTTGTCTCAGCTTACTTCCCAGATATTCCCCCTAATCTCCCTATTGTACCATCTCAGTTACCCAAGGTCTTCACTATCAACAGAGTTCTTTCCCTGGAACATGTGGAGATCATTGATCCAACCAATGGATATAAGTCCACAGCAAGAGGGGAGGACTTTAAGCACTATCAACCACCCTGATGTGGGAAAAACTTCAAGCTAGTGACGCTAAAGAAGCACTTCATGGGAGGCAACCCATGTTTTATATGTTTTTAAAATAATGAATAAATCAATGTTTATGAATTTCAACCCAAACTTGACAAACACTTGGTGAAATCTTTATCATGCAAGTATATAGTGAAGAACAAGTTTGGTGTTCAAAGCAAACCAAGATGCATGCTAGTCTTGGGAGCTTTGAACAAAATTTTTCATCACATTGCTTCAAACTAAGTTTGGTGTCACCCCATGGTGCCACCAAAATGCATAAGGATACACAAGTAGTTAGTTAGTTGAAATTCATAAATAAACAAACTATTTTTCTTCTCTTTATTATTCTAGCCGTAGAGTTTGATTTTTATGATATTAATTTCCTTATTTTAAATCTTTATAGGAAAAGAAAAGAAGCATAAAAAGGGATGGATTGGACAACTAAACAAAGAAGGATCGGACACCACAAAAGGAAGGGCTACACACTTGTTCTAAAAAGGGAATACATTGGAAAATGTTGCCATGCAACATTGGAAAAATGGAACCCCTAAAAGACCGAGCAATCTCATTCATAAAGTGATGATCCTTGTCTTTTATCCATGCATCACCCCAACCGTCCATCAAGCAACCACTCAATCAATCCACACCCTCCATTCTCTCACAACTTCTCTATATAAATGACCCTTGTTCCGTACCCACCTTCATTGTCATTACCCAATCTTCACCACTTTCCATTTCGGCACAAGACACTCCCTACCCCATTAAAAACCTTTTTCCCACCTCACTCTCTTCATCGCAATAAAACCTTAAATAACCAAAAATCTCCACAACTTTGCCACCTTCACATATTAACTATCATTCATGGCATCTTCGGGTTCTAAAAGAAGGAAGGGAAAGGAACCCATGGAAGAACACCCATATGATGAAAAGAGATTTAGAAGCTTGCATCATGCATTGCAATACGGGTGGATGGTTGATAAGGAAATCATTTATGAGCTGGGATTTCAAGTTAAAAAGACTGAGTGCCCCAAAATCACAGAGAAGATAGAAAGGAGAAGATGGGAGCTCCTCACTGACCCGGTCATTAAGGTGAATGCAAACCTCATAAGAGAATTTTATGCAAATGCGGTTCGATATGATAAGAAGGATGAGTCGTACACAAGCTTTGTGAGAGGAAAGATGGTGGACTTTGGTCCCATGAGTGTCATGAGGGCATTGAAGCTACGGTCTATACAGTTTGAAGAAGAAAGCTATCACTCATGATTGGACAACCCCAATTATGACCACATTCTGCAAGATATTTGTGTACCAGGAGCTGACTGGGAAAGGGGTGCGGGAAATAAACCAAAGTTCATCAAGAGAACAGATCTCACTCCTGAAGCCAAGGGGTGGTTTGAGCTAGTGAGAAGGTCTATTCTCCCAGCTGCAAACAACTCGGAGGTGAATGTGAAGAGAGCCACAATAGTGCACTGTATACTGAAGGGAGGAGAAATCAAAGTTCATGAACTCATAGCTGAAGGTATTAGAAAGATGGCAGAGAAAAGCGACTCAAGAGGAACGTTAGGTTACCCCAGCACTATTTACCGAATATGCAAGAAAGCTGGGGTGGTTTTTGAAGATAAGAACCCCATGTGGATAAAGGAAGGCATCCCAATAACTGTACGAAGGATGAATGCTGCAGCATCCCCTTTGCCTCAGCGGAAGCAAAGGAAGAGGACAGTCCCTCAAGTAGTGGAAGGACAAGTCTTAGAGGGCCAAGCACAACAGACCTTGGACATGCACCAATTGCAGGAGGCCATTGATGGCTTGTCTAGACAATATTTGGAAAGCCAAGGAGCACAGAAAGAGCTTCAACTACAGATGATGGGGCAGCAAGAGGAAACACTCTCAAGATGGATGACTCAGCAAGGTGAGTGGCAAAGGCAAATGATAGAACAACAACTAAGTCAAGGACAACAATGGGAAGAAACATTCAACAGGATGGAACAAAGGCAAAATGAGCAACAAGAATCCACCCAAAGGCTAATCAACATCCAAGCACATCAAGGGGCACACATACATGAGATGCATCGAAGATAAATAGAACAGGCAAAACTATTTGACGAGCAAAGGGCATTCGCAGAAGGAGTTTACATGAGCGAAACAGGACATCACATAAACACTCAAGCCAAGCTCGGCTACTTAGTGGGACAGCTGCCAATATTGCATCCAGGAATAGCCAGGTATGACAAAATGAAGGATGAATTAGCACGAAAAGAAAGACAAAGGGTGGAAGAGAGTCATGAGTCAGTGAGGAAGGCACTTGAGGATTGGAAGCAAGCAAGATTGGCACGGATGCGAGGAAATGCAAGAGGAAACAAGGAGGACAAGCAAGGAAAAGAGCATGGACATCCACAACAGTAAAAGTTTGTCGAGTTCCTTCTTTAGTTCACCTTTCTCTATGTTTTAAATAAGGAAGATCTTGTATGAAATAGAACATGCTTCCATGTTAGTTTAAATTTTTTTTTTTTAAATTCTGTCTTTTAAGTTCTGAATAGGTCTATGTGCACTAGTCTTTGTGTCACTGCATCCCTACTTTACTTACTTGTATGCTTGTCCCTTTTAATCAAATGAAGAGAGAATGCTTATGTTTCAAAAGACCAGAGTGGAGTTCATATTATGGAGTACATTCATGAGTTTGTGGTATGATCATAAGTTAGCTAAGTTGGTTCAACCATAAGGTGGGATGACAACTATCTGGCCTGAATACTTTGCTTTGAATATACTCATGAGACTAAGTATATGACAAGATCCTAATAAGAGAAAGAGAAAAGAATAATGAAAGTGAAAAAAAAAACAAAAGAAAAAGAGTAAGCAATAAGGCTAGGCACCAATGGTTTTGATCTTAAGATATGTGTCTGTGGTGTTCCTGTGTAAGGGATCTACTTGGATGAATAAGCTCTTAGGGGTGCTTTATCACCTGGTAACTTGGGTTAACTAACCCGGGATTATCAGCTGAAAGTCCATTATCAAGAGTAACCCTCACCACAGAGCATTTAGTAACCCAAAGAGGTGCTGGACACCAAGGTCTCAAGAAGGAAAATAAATGAACTATATGCCTGTGGTGTGTATGTATGGGGGAGAGACTTGAGGGAGTAAGTCCTTAGGGGTGCTTCAACACCTAGCACCTTGAACCAACTGGTTTGGGAGTGTTGGCTGAAAGCTTATCTTAAAAAGTTGCCCCCTTACAGAGCACTTAGCCTAAGAACACCAATAAGCTCTAAAATGACAATAAAGGGATCAATGAACAAAAGTCTCATGGGATGTAAGCAAAGTGAGTGTTTTAAGACATGATAAAGGTCTGAAAGCCAGGAATGAACCTAAGTTGCTATGCATGAAACCACCATAAAATCAGTGATATGACTTCCACAAGAATGACTCATTGCTCTTGGCATTCCATTCATCATTCTCTTGTTTCAGTACTTGCTTAGGGACAAGCAAGCTTTAAGTTTGGTGTTGTGATGCCAGGGCATCTTGGCCAGTTTCACTGACCCATTCTTTACTATTTTTAGGTTAGTTTCATGCATTTCCTTAGGAAATAAGCTGGTTTTGGGTAGATATTCACTTACACCTTGATTCAAGCATACATTGTGCATTTTATATTATTTCATGAGAATTTTGCATGAGTTTAGTGACAAATTGTATGTTGCATTACCCATGACTTGGACTAGAACTTTGATGCACTCTATTGCTTGATTTCAGGACCAAAGGAAGCAAGGAATGGGAGGTAACTTGCAAAGATAATGAGAAAAGTGATTGCCAATAACGCTCTCGAAGCCATCATTGACCACATTAGAGTTCACGTTAACTTAGTTAACGTGACTCTTAACGTGGAGAAGGGAAGTTGAGCCAACGTTAGTGACACTTAACATTGTCACTAACATTGGCAAATGCTCATAAGTGGCCACGTTAGAGTCCATGATAACTTGGTTAACGTGGCCTCTAACGCTAAAGAGGGGAAGAAACGCCAACGTTAGTGACATTCAACATTGTCACTAACGTTGGCCTAAGGAGAAATATACCACGTTAACTCCCACGTTAACTTGGTTAACGTGGGAGCTAACGTAAGAAGCAAGAGTGGTCGACAACGTTAGTGACACCCAACATTGTCAATAATGTTGGAAGTAACCACACAACCCCCTAAGGAGCCACGTTAACTTTCACGTTAACCTAGTTAACGTGGAAGCTAACGTTGATGAGTGAAAGAATGGCCAACGTTAGTGACACTCAACATTGTCACTAACGTTGGGGATGGCTAAGCATGGCCACGTTAGAAGCCACGTTAACCTAGTTAACGTGGATTCTAACGTGAGACATAGGGGCACCTTGGAACGTTAGTGACAATGTTGAGTGTCACTAACGTTCTCGAAGGATGGCAAGCCCACGTTAAAGAGCCACGTTAACTAAGTTAAACGTGGGCTCTAACGAGGGAACAAAGGGGGCTTTTCAAAGTTATTGGAAATGTTAAGTCTCAATAACGTGTGCGAAGGACTTAGAGGCAGCATTAGTCGCAACGTTTATGCCACTAACGTTGAAGTTAACGTGGCTTTTACTTAGTAACGTTAGTGAGAAAGTTGATTGTCACTAACGTTCTCGAACTTATATTTTTACTAAACGTTAACACCCCTAACGTCCTGAGCTAAAATCTCTGCCCACTTCACATTTTCTCTCTGCAAGTAAAGCCAAGCCCAAATGAAGAAGAGAACTGCTTCAAACTCAAGATCCAAAGGCCTAAGACTTGAAGAGCCAACTAGAAGCTAAGAGAAGTAGTATATATAGGAGTAGCTTTGAATTGTTAAGGAGTTCTGAAAGTTGGAAAAAGAGAATTACTCTCTGTATTTTACTATCTCTGAAATTTCTAGTTCTATGATGTATTCTCCATCTTTGTTTTCATTTTCTAGAGCTATGAACAACTAAACCCCTTTCATTGGGTTAGGGAGCTCTGTTGTAATTTGATGGATCAATACTAATTTTCATTATTCTTCTTCTATCTTTTCTCTTGATTTTACTTGAAAGGTTTCGATCTTCATCCAATTGAGTAGTTATCATGGAAAAGAAGCTATTCAAACTTGGATCTCTTTTGAACCTTGAAAGAGGAATGAAGAGATCAAGCTAGAAATGCTTTCTAATGCTGGACCAAATTGGGTTTGGATGGGTATGTGACTATAACCCTCTCAATACTTGATTTGGGAAATGCATGTGGTATCATCAGTGACCATACTTCATCTCTTCTCATGAGCAATTGACCAAGGAATTGGCTATTGATCAAGATTTGAGAGATTGAATTGCAAGAAATTGTAATTCAATCACTTAAGATTGCCAAGGAGATCAATGAGTGCATTGATTAAGGAAGAGATGAAAATGAACTTGATCCGGAGAATTGCAACATCTCCTAAGCCCAATGAACTCTCCTTCTCTGATCTTACCCATTCTCTTTAATTTCTGCCATTTACTTTATGAGCAAATCTCCCATTCCCATTTACAATTCTGCAATTTATTTTCAGTCATTTACTTCCAGTCCTTTAATTCTAGCATTTATTTTTCTGTTATTTACATTCCCGCCATTTTATTTTCTGCAACTCTCAACCCAAATTCTGGATTCGCTCAACTAGAACATTCTTCTAATTAAAGTTGCTTGATCAATCAATCTCTGTGGGATTCGACCTCACTCTATTGTAAGTTTTTACTTGACGACAAATTCGGTACACTTGCCGAAGGGAGATTTGTTGAGAGACAAGTTTTCTGCGCATCAAACCTCTCCCATGCTTCATATAGAGTCTCACCATCTTGCTGCTTAAAGGTTTGTACCTCAGCTCTCAACCTGTTGATCCGTTGTGGAGGATAGAATCTTGCCATGAATTTATTCACCACATCTTCCCAGGTTGCTAAACTCTCCTTTGGGAAGGATTTTAGCCATTTAGATGCCTTGTCCTTGAGTGAGAATGGGAACAGAAGTAGTCTATAGGTGTCAGGATGAACACCATTAGACTTCACAGTATCACATATCCTCAGGAAGGTGGTTAGATGTTCATTTGGGGTCTTCTTGGACACTCCCTCTGAATGAACAATTATTTTGAACAAGGGTGATGAGCTGTGGCTTTAGTTCAAAGTTGTTGGCATGTATGGTTGGCCTTTGGATGCTACTTCCGCAATTTCCTGGGTTTGGATTGATGTACGAACCCAGAACCCTTCTCTCTTGCCCAGCCTGATGTGCTGGACCTTCTCGGCCATGGTTGTGAGCCTCTTCTTCATGATGGTTCTCCATATTTTCATCCATGTTTGGTTCAAAATACTCCTCTTCTTCCTCTGTAGCAACTACTCGTTTTCCTCTTGCTTCCCTCCTTAATCTCAAGAAGGTCCTCTCAAGTTCAGAATCAAAGGAAGTTGAAGCCCCGCTTCTTCTCCCTGTCATACAACCAACAAGGCACAAGCAAGGAAATAGATGCAGAAAGTATTTCTGTTAGAATTGCTGTTAGTGTGAGTGATGCAATATATTAAACAGTTAGTGGGTTAGTGGACTAAATCGTAAACAACTAAGAAAAATAGGTAGGGGAAAGGGGAGAAAATAACTAAAACTGAAAGTAAATTACTCAAACAGAATTTTAAATCAAACAAAAGAAAAATGCTCAATCTAGTTATCCTCCAATTTAATCATTGTTGATACAAAATCAATCCCCGGCAACGGCGCCATAAACTTGATGCACGGAAACTTGTCTCTCAACAATTTTTCCTTCTGCAAGTATACCGAATTGTCGTCAAGTAAAAACTCACAATAGAGTGAGGTCGAATCCCACAGGGATTGATTGGTCAAGCAACTTTAATTAGAGGAATGTTCTAGTTGAACAAAGCAGAATTGGATTTGAGATTTGCAGAAAATTAAATGGTGGCAAAGTAAATAGCAGAAAACGTAAATGCTGGAAATAAAGAGCTGAATGTAAATGGCGGAAAGTAAATTGCAGAATCTTAAATGGGAATGGGGAAGATGCTCACAAAAATAGATTGCAGAATTTAAAGAGAATGGGTAAGATCAGAAATGGGGAATTCATTGGGCTTAGGAGATATTGCATTCTCCGGATCAAGTTCATTTTCATCTCTTCCTTAATCAATGCATTCATTGATCTCCTTGGCAATCTTAAGTGATCGAATTCTAATTTCTTGGTAATTCAATCTCTCAAATCTTGATCAATAGCCAATTCCTTGGTCAATTGCTCATGAGAAGAGATGAAGTATGGTCACTGATTATACCACATGTATTTCCAAATCAAAGTGTTGGTAAGATTATATGTCACTATATCCATCCAAACCCCAATTTGGTCCAACATGAGAAGGCATTTCTAGCATGATCTCTTCATTCCTCTTCCAAAGTTCCGAAGAGATCCAAGTATGAATAGCTTCTTTTCTAAGATAACAACCCAGTTGAATGAAGATTGAAAGCTTTCTAGTAAAATCAAGAGAAAAGATAGAAGAAGAATAATGAAAACTAATATTGATCCATCAAATTACAACAGAGCTCCCTAACCCAATGAAAGGGGTTTAGTTGTTCATAGCTCTGGGAATGAAAAGCATAGATGGAGAGTACATTCTGAGAATTAAACTAAAATTTGCAGAGAAAGTAAAATACAGAGAGTAGTTCTCCAATTTCCAACCCCCTTTTTGATTCAAAACTACCCCTATATATACTACTCTTCTGATCTTCTAGTTGGTTCTTCAAATCTTGGATATGGGCCTTTGGATCTTGAGTTTGAAGCAGTTATCCTCTTCAGTGGGCTTAGCTTTACTTGCAGAGAGAAAGTATGAAGTAGGCAGGGACTTTTAGCTTAGGACGTTAGTGGCGTTAACGTTAAGTGAAAGTGTGGGTTCGAGAACGTTAGTGGTAGTCACCTTTTTCACTAACGTTCCTAACCTAAGGGTGACCCACGTTAACTTCAACATTAGTGGCACCAACGTGACCAGTAACGTTGCCTCTTGATCCTTCACACACGTTATTGGGACTTACCTTTTCCAATAACGCTGAGAATCCTCCCTTCCCTACGTTAGAGTTCACGTTAGTGTGGCTAACGTGACCTTTAACGTAGGCTTGCCAAATCTTCGAAAACGTTAGTGACACTTAACTTTGTCACTAACGTTTCAAAATGCCCCTACTTCCCACGTTAGAGTTCACGTTAACTAGGTTAACGTGGCTTCTAACGTGGTGGTGATAGCCATCTCCAACGTTAGTGACAAAGGTGAGTGTCACTAACGTTGGCTCATCATTCTTTCATCCACGTTAGCTTCCACGTTAACTAAGTTAACGTGGGAGTTAACGTTGCTCATAGTGGCTCATTCCAACGTTAGTGACAAAGGTGAGTGTCACTAACGTCGGCGATTCTTGCTCCTTCCACGTTAGCTTCCACGTTAACTAAGTTAACGTTTAGTTAATGTGGCAACTAACGTGGCTCAAAGTGGCTTAGTCTAACGTTAGTGACAAAGGTGAGTGTCACTAACGTTGGCCATTCTTTTGCTTCCCCACGTTAGAGTCCACGTTAACTGAGTTAACCTGGCTCTTAACGTGGCCAATATGAGCTTGGTCCAACGTTAGTGAGAAAGGTGAGTGTCACTAACGTTGGCTTCATTTTCTTCTTCCACGTTAGAGTTTACGTTAACTTAGTTAACGTGACTCTTAACGTGGGCTATGATGGCTTCGAGGACGTTATTGGCGATTACTTTTCTCATTAACGTTGCAAGCTAGCTCCCATCCTATGTTAGTGGTTACGTTAGTTAGACTAACGTGGCTGCTAATGTGGTTCTTCCTTGCTTCCTCTGCCCTGAAATCAAGAAATAGAGTGCATCAAAGTTCTAATTCAAATCATGAGACATGCATCATCCAATTTGTCATTTAATTCTTGCGTAATTCTCATAAAATCATGTAAGGTGCACAATATTTGGTTGAATCAAGATGTAAGTGAAATTCTACCCAAAACTTACTTATTTCCTAAGAAAATGCATGAAACTACCCTAAAGCAGTAAAGAAAAAGTCAGTGAAACTGGCCAAAATGCTCTGGCATCAGCAATCCAATCTCTCTAATCACAATCAATCTCGCCAATTCCTTGATCCAATTGTCATGAGAAGAGGTTAAGCATTTTCTCTCATCCATAAGCCACACTAACTCTCAAGATCTCGATTCCTCCCGAATGGTGTTGATCAAGAGACTAGTGAAGGATAGAGCCTCAGTTCTAATGCTCATGATTCCCCTTCTGGGGCTCACACAAGGATTCACAGATTCAAACCCCCTAATGAGTGGATTGAGAAGAAGAAAAAAGTTCACTCAATCATGTGAATCAAAATAGAGCTCCTCCCCCTAATGAGTGGGTTCAATGGATCATTGCTCAAAGAAGAGATGCAGAAAAATGTAAATTGCATGAAATTAACTCAAGCTCAATGAGAACAGAAATGTAAAATTGGCATAAGAAAAGTTGTAGAAGAGAATTGCAAGAAATTGAAATTGCATAAGCTAAATTGAATTCAATACTGAAATGTAAAAGTGTTTGCAAAAGCTTTCTATTATACTCCTACTCCTACTCCTACTCTACTGCTCTCTAGTAGAGCCAGCCTCTAACGGCCTTGCATAGTGACTAACTTTTTCTTCTGAAATTAATGCCTTTATATAGGCTTTCCTAAATTACATATGAAATTGAAATTGAAAACAAATTACAATTAAGTGAAATTCCTATTCTAGATGATCCTTGTGGTTTTCATTGAGTGATATTAGTGGGCTTGCTTGCTTGTAGTTCAAATGGGATTGGAAGGAAATTAATTGCACCAGAAGTGGGGCTTCCAGCAGAACATAGCGTTCTTAAAGAGAACGTAGCGTTCGGGCACCCACGCGTATTGATGACAAGTCATCTTAGCCTAGTTTCACTAGCCTTTTTCTTTTGTTTTCAATTGAATTATGCACTTTCTTGAGCCATAAGCAAGCCAATTGGGTAAATTTTCATGCTTCCTTTGATTTAATCAACCATAGATGAATTAATGCAATTTCATGAGGTTTTATGCTATAATTGTCACATATTATGAAAGAATGAATATCTCATGATTTTGAGCATAGATTTGATGTGTTTGATTGATTAATGATAGGTGAAGAAAGCTTGGAGAAAGGTTGAAGCAAGAAGGAATGGCTAGGAGGAAGAGAGGACAAAAAGTTTGAGCAAAAGTTTGCCTCAAACTTTAGCTCAAACTTTTGGAATAAGTGAAAACGAACCAGGGAGCAAAAAGCTTGACCAAAAGTTTGCCTCAAACTTTTGTGCAAACTTTTGGGCAAAAAGCTTGAGCAAAAGTTTGCCTCAAACTTTTTGGCAAACTTTTGGCATCACAAATCAACACCCTGGAGAGCAAAAGTTTGCGCCAACGTTTGCCTCAAACTTTTTGGCAAACGTTGGCGCCATGAGTGTGCAAGGGGAGGCCAACGTTTGAGCAAAATTTTGACCCCAAACTTTAGCTCAAACGTTGGTAGCAGCAAAATGGGGTGGCTGATATGAAAAGTTTGAGTAAAAGTTTGCCTCAAACTTTTACTCAAACTTTTACTCAAGCTTTCATGATTCCAAACCCGGTTCACTTCGGTTCTTCTCCAAACTCCAAGAGCAATCAACCAAGGCCTCTATCAACCCAATTCCATCAAGAGCAAAGGCCCAATTGAAGGCTTGAAGACCATTTGAAGAAAGTGTATAAATAGCATAGGATTTAAGTTTTTAGGAGGCTTTTTTTTCGGTTTTGATTAGTACACTTAGTAGAGAGCTCACTTGACATTTTCTTAGGATTGTTGTTTTAATTCAAGAGAATTTGGAAGGAGAATTGATCTCTCTTCTTCCTTGTTCTTGCCCAGCACTCTTTACTTTCCTTGTCTTGGATCTTGGGGTGGAGAATTGAAGGAAATCTGTTTCAATCTCATCCTGAGATCTCTCTGTTTCATTTTACTGCATAATTAAATTTCCATTTTGGTTAATTGCTTCTGTCTTCTACTTTCTCTGCAATTTACAATTTACAATTCCTTTACAATTGTTCTTGTTGGATCTAGGAAGGCATTGAGATCTAGACTTGGTTATCTAGTCTCTTGAGTCTTGAGATCTAAATTCTCATTTTACTTTCTCTGTTTAACGCTTTTCATGCTCATTTACAATTCTGTTTTTAGATCCGGTTCAATCTAAGTTATCTTCTATTCCTCTGCTTGTTGAATTTTACTTTCCCTTGTTTAATTTCTGCAAATCCAATTCCCAATTCCCTTTACAATTCAAGCCATTTATATTTCTTGCACTTTAAGATTCTGAAATTTACATTTCTTGCGTTCTAAGTTTCTGCCATTTAATTTCTTTTTCTTTAAGATTCAGCACTTTAAATTTTAGTTCTCTTTAATTTCATGCAATTTACCCATTCCCTTTACTTCCCATGCAATTTAATTTCTGCAAATCACAATTCACTCAACCAAATCTTGATTCGCTTGACTAAATCAACCACTAAACTAAAATTGCTCAATCCTTCAATCCCTGTGGGATCGACCTCACTCCCGTGAGTTATTATTACTTGATGCGACCCGGTGCACTTGCTGGTGAGTTTTGTGTCGGATCGTTTTCCGCACATCACGTATGCGTCCTTCATGCTTGCACGTCCCTGGTTTTCAGGCTCATCGACACGTACGCGTCATCCACACGTACGCGTCCCTTACAACATTCACAAAATGAACGTAGCGTTCATACAACGAACGCTCCTCCCATGCATACGCGTCATACACGCGTACGCGTGGATTGCAAAATGTCCTATCCACGCTGCGCCTCATTCACGTGTTCGCGTGCTTTATCTCAAATGTCACATCCACGCGTATGCGTCAAGCATGCGTACACGTCGATGGCTAAATTTCAACTCAACTTTTCAAAAGCATCGCAGGCGTTCATCCAGAGTGAACGTTGTGTTCTTGGCTGGTGAACGCTGATCCTCCTTCCGCGTGTGCGCGTAATGCATGCGTACGCGTGGATTGCAAAATTGTCATTTACGCGCGTGCAACTTGTACGCATGCGCGTCACTTGTGAACGTAGTGTTCATGGCCTGAGAGCGCTTCTTCCTTGATTAATCATGGGCCACACTCTTAAAAGCGTGGCCTAAGGCTCCAAAGCGTGCCCAAATTCTACAGTGCGTCAAAAATTCTTTTTTTGACCTTATTTTGTGCTTGTTTTGCTTTCTTTTCCACTTATTTCCTACAATCATTTATAAAATCAAAAGATCAAAGAAATATATTATTTAAGCACAAAAACACTCAATATTCAAGCACAAATCATTAATTTCTTGTATAAAAAGCATAGAAAAATAGGATATGATGCGCAGTCATCACGGAGTCGTCGAGAAGTGAGTATGAGGGCGTAGGCGAACTTTTTTATCTTTTGATAGTTTAGTTCGGCCCCTTGTAGAGCCTTGCTGATGAAGTAGATGGGTTGTTGCCCGCTTTCGTCTTCTCTAACTAGTGTTGAGGCTATTGCCCAACTTCCCACTGCGAGGTATAATATAAGTGCTTCTCCTTCCCGTGGTCGGGTAAGAATAGGTGGTTGCCACAAGAATTCTTTGAAATCTTGGAACACTTGCTCGCACTCTGTTGTCCATTCAAACATCTTTCCCTTCCTTAATGTTGTGTAAAAGGGGAGAGATCTTTTGGATGATCCGGCTAAAAACCTGGACATGGCTGCCAGTCTTCCATTGAGCTGTTGTACCTCTTTGACGCAGCTCGGACTTTTCATGTCAAGCATAGCCCACCATTTATCCGGATTTGCCTCGATTTCACTTTGTGTGAGCATGAAACCTAAGAATTTGCCAGTCTCTACCGCGAAGGTGCATTTTGCGGGATTAAGTCGCATACCATGCTTTCTTATGGTGTCGAACACTTTGGTGAGGTCGGACAACAATGATTCCTCACTTTGTGTTTTTACCAGCATGTCGTCTACATAAACCTCCATGAGTTTCCCGATATGGTCAGCAAAGACTTTGTTCATCAATCTTTGGTAAGTTGCTCCTGTGTTTTTCAGCCCGAATGGCATGACAATATATCAGTAATTTGATTTTGGGGTTAGGAATGAGGTCTTTTCTTGGTCGGGTGGGTACATTAGGATTTGGTTGTATCCTGAATAAGCATCCATGAAGGAGAGGTACTTGTATCCGGAAGAGGCATCCACTAGAGTGTCTATATTTGGGAGTGGGTAGGGGTCCTTTGGGCAGACCTTATTGAGATCAATGTAGTTAGTGCACATCCGCCACTTTCCATTTGACTTCTTTACCAAGACAACATTGGCTAGTCATAGTGGGTATTTGACCTCCCTTATGAATCCTACCTCCAATAAGGCTTGTACCTACTCTTCCACAGCTTGGGTCCTTTCCGGTTCCTACGCTTCTGTTGCACTGGTCGAGATCCAGGATATACCGCCAGTTTGTGGCACATTAGATTGGGATCTATGCCCGGCATGTCTGGAGCATTCCATGCAAAGAGGTCGGCATTGTCCTTTAGAAACTATATTAGAGGCTCCTTTAAGTCTCCTTTTAAGGTTGCCCCGATATTTGTTGTTTTATCATGGGCATCCCCGATCTTGACTTCTTCGACCTCGCCTTCAGGTTGCGGTCGAGGCTCTTCACGAGCTCGAACTCCCCCGAGTTCAATAGTGTTAATTTCCTCTCCTTTGGGGTTGCCTTTAAGGTTTAGACTTTCATTGTAATAGCGTCGCGTAATCTTTTGGTCTCTTTTTATCGTGACGATCCCTTCCTTTGGGAACTTCATGAACAGATGTGGAGTCGAGACTACTGCGGCGAGCTGGTTCAGTGTTGTCTGACCTATTAGGGTGTTATAAGCTGAGCTCACGTCGACTATGATGTAGTCTATGTTGAGTGTCATTGACCGAGTTCCCTTTCCAAAGGTTGTATGCAGTGAGATGTATCCAAGTGGTTGGATTGGGGTGTCTCAAGTCTGAACAGGCTATTCGGATATGCTCTAAGCTCTTTATCCTGCAAACCGAGTTTGTCGAAGGCGGATTTGAACAGGATGTCCGCGGAGCTTCCTTGGTCCACCAATGTTCGGTGGAGATTAGCATTGGCCAGTATAATGGTAATGACCATGGGATCATTGATAAACCACTATTTTATGATCATTCTTGTGCTAAATTGAGTGGTTTCTATCAATTCTCCATACACTTATTCATACAATTCGCATGTTTTATATTTTCCTTCCTAATTCTGCTCTATGATTGAAAACTTGCTTCTTGAGCCTTTAAATTATCAATCTTTAATCCCCCTCTCCACCATTCGATGTCATGATCTGTGTGTTAAGTGTTTTCAGACTTTACTGGACAAGAATGGCTTGGAGAATGGAAAGGATGCTTGCAAAAAATGGAAGGAACACAAGAAATCAAGGAGCTGACCAGCGAGGACCGGCGCGCACGCACACCTCACGCGTGTAATGTTCTGCGACTGCAGAAATTGCTGGAGGCAATTTTGGGCCGAATTTGGACCCAGTTTTTGGCCCAGAAACACAAACTAGAGCCAGGGGACAGGAGAGACTCAACACAGATTGACACATTCACACATTCTCTCATTCATTAGCTATTAGTTTTAGTTTTTGAATCTTGGAAGAGAACACTACTTCCTCCAGGGTTCTTCATAGTCATACTATTCCTAGTTTTATGCTTTTGAGTTGGATATTGAGAAGAGTGACCACCTCCATTGAAGTCTTTATTATTCCAGTTTGTTTTCTAATTCCTTTCCCTTTTATTAGCCATTTACTTTATTTAGAGCTACAGATGAATATTTCTGATTTTGGAATTTATTAATGCAAATAATACTTTTCCAATTAATTTCATTATTTGTTCTCTTGCTTTTAATTAATTTGATTATTATGTCTTCTTTCTACCCCTTGAATATGTATGTGAAATTGGCATCCAAGTCAATGGAGTAGACTCCCAACTTGACTTGGGAGTTGATTAACACGAGACCCTTGAGTTGGAATACTCAAGAATTAATTGGTAATTGGAAGTTGTTGGCTAGTTCTCTAGTTACTAACACTAACCTTTCCCAAGGGAGAGGATTAGGACTTGTGAATAGAAGTTGGCTTAACTACTTGGCTTTCCTTTATTCGGTAAGGTTAACTAAGTAGAAACAACAACCGATCATCATTAATCCTGGGGAAAACCAACAAGGATAGAACTTCCGATTAGTCTTCTCCCAGTCAAGGCTTTTTATATTAATTAAATAAAATCTCTCGTTCATTTTACTTGCTTTAATTTCATTCTCCAACTCTGAATTTCTCAGAAACCCCCTAATCAATAAATAGCACTCTCTTAAGCAACTCGTTCGGAGACGACCTGGGATTTCTACTCCTAGTATTTTATTCTTAAATTGTGACAAACCATTTTTAAATTGATTTGTGGAATCTTCGTTGGTTAAGAACTATACTCGCAACGTCAGTTCATTGTAAATTCTTAATCGACAATTTTTTGCACGTCAATCATCGTGCCCTGGGATGATGCCCGCAGCGTCTTCTTGGGTGAAGGTGATATTAAGGAGGTCGGCTGACTTGTCTCTTCCTCCAACATGTTACACCTCTTTAAGGTGTCTTTTGTCTGACGATTTAGAGATCCCCCTCCCGCGAATCCTCCATTGATCATGTGAACATGCCTCTCGGGGGTGTGATGAGGACGTTCGGCTTGTCCGACCTCTTCATCCCTTCTTCTCTTTCTCGGTTCATTAGTTTTACTGGCTACGAACCGGTCTAGTCGCCCTTCTCGTGCCAATTTTTCTATGACATTTTTTACGTCAAAGCACTCATTGGTAGAATGCCCGTAGATTCAGTGGTATTCACAGTACTCTGTCCGACTTCCTCCTCCTCTTTTGTGTTTAATCGGGCGAGGCGGTGGAATCTTCTCCGTGTTGCATATCTCTCTGTATACATCTACAAAGGACACTCTGAGTGGAGTGTAGTTGTGGTATTTTCTAGGTTTATCAGTAGGCTGGTCTTCTTTTTTTCTGGACTTGTTATCCTTATCCCGAGGGGGTAGGAGAATCCGGATTTAGAGGCTTCTCCTAGTCGAGAGTTCTCTTCCATGTTAATATACTTCTCTGCTCGTTCTTGTACCTCGTTCAGGGATGTTGGATGCTTTTTCGATATGGAGTGAATAAAGGGTCCTTCTCGTAGACCATTTATGAGACCCACGATGGCCACTTCTGTTGGCAGACTTTGTATGTCTAGACATGCCTTGTTGAATCTTTCCATGTAGTTACGGAGGCTCTCCTAATCTCCTTGTTTAATCCCTAACAGGCTTGCCGCGTGTTTGGCTTTGTCTTTTTGGATGGAGAATCTGGCTAGGAACTTCTTGGCGAGGTCATCGAAACTTGCTATTGGCCTTGGTGGCAAGCTGTCGAACCACTTTATTGCCATTTTGGTTAAAGTGGTCAGGAAAGGTTTACAGCGGATTGCATCGGAGGCATCTGTGAGATACATCCTACTTCTGAAATTGCTGAGATGATGGCTTGGATCCGATGTACCATCGTATGAGGTCATGTCAGGAGCTTTGAAGTCTTTTGGGACTTTAGCTTTTATGATCTCTTTGGTGAATGGGTCTTGATCTTCAAGGGAGCTGTCTTCATGACTGGATCGAATGGTTTTGGTTTTAAGGTCGGCCTCGAGATTTAGGAGCTTGTCCTCTAACTCTCGACATCGTCTTGTTTCATTCCAGAGATCTCTTTCGGCTTCGCGTTGGCATTCGGCCTCTTGTTTGAGCTGCTTGAGACGATCCTGCTGTTCTCGGAGGGCATCTAAAATTTATGTGTTTGGAGAATGCTTGTCTCCGTTTGGTTGAGGTGTATCTTTTGGTGTGATGTCCACGTTCTTATGCAGCATCCTGTTTTCCAAATCAAAATTGTGGTCGTTGTCAAGGTTGTCCGCCATGATGATGGAATGACTTCCAGGTTCCCCGGCAATGGTGCCAATGTTCCGATGGTTACCTGACACTCCGATGCTTAAGTTAGCACGTGCTTTAGTTAGGATTTTAGTAGAATCAGAGTATGAGTTATACCTGGGTGCTCCAGTGTGTTTATAATAGTGCGGAATGTCCTTTGAGATAAGTTAGTTATCTTATCTTATCTTTTTAAGGGAACCACCTTATCTTTCTAGGCTTTGCTGCCTTAAGAATGGGCTATGTTCCTTTGTTTTGGGCCTGCTTGGGCCTCTATGGCGATTTGGCCGAACTCTTTTAAGGAGAGGTCGGGGGTGACCCAACCTGAAGAGATCGGTCGCTCTTGTAATCAATCAGCCCAGGTCACACAGCTCGACCCGGGGTATGAACAACAGTCAAGTAACAATACAACCTCTTGGTGTCCACTTGCTCACTCATTGTCATCATCATCTTTGGCTTTTGTATCCTTCTTTTGTCTCTCTAGATGATGGTGAATATTCCAAGAGATGAAATAACTACCTGCAAGAGTATTGAAAGTTGTTTGTTCCCTAAGCACTTGAAAGATGGTTAGCATGCATATATGTTTGTAAGCTTCTGAACTTACTTTGGTGTCAGAACACCAAACTTAGTTCCTTGCTTGCTTCTATGTGCAGCAGATTGAATGCATGCATAAAACATCACATGCTTTTATTAAGAAAACAAACTATGGAACTAGAAAATAAACAATTGTTAAATTAAGTAGTTTATGTGATTGTGAGTTAGTGACTAGTCATGCTTTTTGGAAGGTTGCAATGTGTTTTAATTAGATTCGTGGTGGAACACCAAACTTAGTACCACACATTTACCCTTGAGTTGTTCACTTATGACATAATCACTTTGGTGTGCTACACCAAACTTAACTCCTTGCAACATAGGAAAATCTACTTAACTCTTTTATTGAAACAGATAAGAAAAGAAGTTACCTCTGGTTGGGTTGCCTCCCAACAAGCACTTCTTTAACGTCACTAGCTTGACGGTTGTTATCTTGTCAGGGAGGATGATAATGTCTCAGTTCTTCCCCTCTCATAGTGAGTCTGTCTCCACTTCCTTCCTTGAGGATCTCTACATGCTCCAATGAGAGGACCTTGGTTATTATGTAAACTTGAGGAAGTTGAGATGATATCACAGGAAATTGAGGTGGTATTAGTGGTTGGTGGATCAATATCACTCTGTCCCCTGGTGAAAAATCTTCTGTGGAGATTTTTTTGTTCCTCCAACCTCTAGGCACCTTCTTCTCAAGCCTCTTTTCTCCTTCAAGTGGTGCTTCATTGATTTTATTGTGAGGAGGGCTCATGTAGATCATCTAGTGTGAGGGTTGTGACCCTAGCTCCTCTTTGAGTCTTCTAGCTTGCTGCACCACTTGTATTTCTTTTTTCTCCACCAAAGGTGATTTCAGAGGCTCTGCTTGTGGTTCATTGATTACTTCTTCCAACATTGCTTCTCTATAACCAATCTTTATGCATTTGTCCTCTTGAGGAGTGTCATTTATGGTCTTGAAGACATGGAAAATTAACTGTTCATCATGTATTCTCAGCATCAACTCCCCCTTCAACATCTATTAATACTCTGCCTGTGGCAAAGAATGGTCTCCCAAGAATGATCAGGTGAAGATAGCTCTCTTCCATTTTAAGTATGACAAAGCCTGTAGAGAGGAAGTATTTCCCTACCTTTACCATCACATTTTCTACCACTCCCAATGCTTGTTAGCAATATTTATCAGCCAACTGAAGGACTATTTTTGTAGGCTTTAATTCAGTGATCTGAAGCTTCTTCATGAGGGATAGGGGCATTAGATTGATACTTGCTCCAAGGTCAAAAAATCCTTTGTCAATTGTCATATCACCTATGGTACAAGGGATATAGAAGCTTGATAAACCACTATTTTATGGTTTATCTTGTGCTCAATTGAGTGGTTTTTACCTACTCTTTACCCACTTATTCATACTATTTGCATGGTTTTACATTTACCTTCCTAATTATATGCTTTGATTGAAAACATGTTTCTTTGATCTTATATTTGCTTATTATTAATCCTCTCTTATCACCATTAGATGCCTTGATATGTGTGTTAAGTGATTTCAGATATTACAGGGCAGGAATGGCTCAGAGGATGAAAAGGAAGCATGCGAAAGTGGAAGGAATGCAAGAAGTTGGAGAAATTGCTAAGCTGTCCAGCCTGACCTCTCTACACTCAAACAGCTATAACTTTAGCTACAGAGATCCAAACGACGTGGTTTCAGTTGCGATGGAAAGCTAACGTCCGGGACTTCGATTTGATATATAATATGCTATAGTTCCTCTGACGCTAGATGACGCGACCGTGTGATCCATGCGGCCGCATCGCAGTGACAGAAATCCAGCGTGGCAAAATTCGAAACCAGCGAATTCTGGACTATTTTTGACCCAGTTTGCGTCCCAGAAAACACAGATTAGAGGCTATAAAGTGGGGGAATACATCCATTCATGAGGAGGCTCTCACATTCACAATTTTAGGAGTAGATGTAGTTTTTAGAGAGAGAGGTTCTCTCCTCTCTCTTAGGATTAGGATTTAGGATTTCTCTTAGTTTTTAAGAGTGACTCTCGATCCAGGTTCAATATTCCTTTTTCTTCATATTTCTCTTTTACTTTCAGATACTCTAATGCTTTTATTTGTATTTGAGTTATGTTGCCCAATTGGCTTATGAACTTTTCCATGTTAGATTTTACTACTTTGAATGTATTTTATCTGAGGTATTGTAGATATTTGTGATTTTAATTTAGCTTTCTACATTCTTGGCTTTGGTTAAGAAATTAGTAACTCAGGATAACTAAGTCCGGACTTCCAATTTCTAATACCTTGCCAAGAGTTTATTTTTATTGTTATTATTTTATTTCCTCTGCCATTTACTATTGTTGCTTCTTATCTTATACATTAATAAAACCCCAAAACATACTTTTTTTCCATAACCAAATAATAAGAACATACCTCCCTGCAATTCCTTGAGAAGACGACCCGAGGTTTGAATACTCGGTTATCAATTTCAAAGGGGTTTGTTACTTGTGACAACCAAAACGTTTGTACGAAGGGATTTTTGTCGGTTTAGAGACTATATCTACAACGCGACTGTTTTTATGACATTCTTTACTGGCAAAAATGCTAACGTCAAAATGGCGCCGTTGCCGGAGAATTGCAAACGTGTGCCTTATTATTGGTTATTGTAAATATTTTTTTTTTTTGCTTGTTTATTTATTTTTATTTTCGTTTTTATTTTTGCTTTTTCTTAAGTTAAGAGGTTATTGGTTTTTTATTTTAAAATTTTTTATTTTATCTTATGTTATTTCAAAAATCAAATTTCAAAATTCAAATTTAAAAATTTTTCAAAATTCAAATTTAAAAATTTTCAAATTTCCAATTTCAAAAATTCAAAATTCAAAAATTTAAAATTCAAAATTTCAAAATTTAATTTTCAAATTAAAAATTTAAATAACCTTTTAATTTCAATTTGTTTTTATTTTTAATTTCTATTTACTATGAACTCTCACCCCTTTGGCTATGAGTCTGGTTACAATTATGTTGCAAGGAGAAGAAATTACAATGAGAACAGGCATCAAGGTTGGAACAATCAAAGATGGGAGGAGCCACAAGGACTTGATCAATCCTCATGGCAACAACCACCTCCAATGGACTATCAACAACCACCACCATATGCCTATGAACCATTTCCTCAACATAACTTTGGACCACCAAACTCACAAGCCAACTACCACCATTCACCTCCATATGGCTCTAACCCTCAACCACCATACCAACCACCTTATGAGCCATATGAACCATATATAGAACCACCCCAATTCCAATCCAATCACTCCCAAACACCACCACTTTCTTTTGTATCATGTCCAAGTCCGGCAACCCAAGAAGCAGAGGTTCGCCTAAGGGAAACAGTAATTAAATTTCAGGCAACTGTTCAACAACTGGAGCAAGCATTAATTCAATGGGCTTCTGGGCGCTCAAATATACAAGGATCAGCCACAGCTCCATGTGGACAGTCTAGTGAAGAGCGTAGCATGAAGGAGATACTAGAGGCCCCAGTGGACAAGACAGAGAATGAATTCGTACTAGAACAAGTAGAAGAAGCTGTCATTGTTCAAGAAGAAGAAGAAGTGGTTGAAGACTTAAGAGATGCAGAACCTCCATGGGAAAGTCAAGACATAGAGCCTCCTTCCAAGACGGTTGAAATTGATGCTGAGGAGGGTGTACAACCTCCAAAGTATATCATAGTTGAAGACTTGGAAGAGGTTGATCAAGAGATGGATATTCAAGAAGAAGAAGCACAACCTCCTATGCCCTTGGAAAGCAATGAAGAGGAGATTGAATTGGAAGAAAGATACCAAGAGGAATAGGTTGAAATTGAAGAAGCTTGCAAAGAGGTGGTAATTATCAGAGAAGAGCACAAGGGAGTGGAGCTTGCAATTTCATTAAAAATACCTCCCCCTAAGTTTCCATCATCCTTCACAACATTCAACTGGGTAAAATTCATATCCCATAGCTTTCTAATTCCACTTGAATATGGGCTACTGGAGACGGATGGTCAACTTAGAGTTCTTTGTGACATTAAGAGTAAGAGGAAGATGGCCAGTGGTAAGAATTGTCCTGCAAGGTTCATCATTGTTGGAAGCTTTAAGTTTAAGAGTAAAGGTTGGTATAGAGCTCGACTGAATGGGTCTAGGAAGTTGTTTGGCCGCTTTAGTGAGAATTCAGATTGCCTACCACCTGGATGGAATCATGATGATCAACAAGAAGACGGGTGCAAAAGCGAGATTTGGGACCCCGAAATCCAATCTAGAAATCAGCACTCTTGGGGCCTTGTCACATGCTTTAACTTACTTGAAGGCTTTCTGCGCCTAGTTTGGATCCCAGAGGACATTGGAATCATAAACATTGGTGGAGATTCCTGGATGAGTTCAAGCATAAGCCACCATAACAGAAGAGCTCACCAAACGTCCAACTTAAGGACTTTAACTAAAAGTGCTAGGTGGGAGACAACCCACCATGGTATGATCGTTCATTTTTCATTTTTATTTAAGTTTTATTTGTTTTTGAGTTTTATTTTATTATATTGAACCTGGAGTTTTGCATCACATTCATGTTAACACTGCATTCTGCATCATTTTAGATTTAAAAAAAAAAAAAGCGACCACGGGACCGCATCAGCGACGCGTCCGCGTCGCAAGGAGACGGGAGACAATATTAATATGAACAGAGAGTTTCACAGGAGAAGCGCTGGAGGCATGCCAATGGCACAAATCACCCCACGCGACCGCGTCGCCGACGCGTCCGCGTCACATGGGAACTTTGGCCTCCCACGCGACCGCGTCACCCACGCGGCCGCATGCCATGTTAATCGACGTCACAAGGGTGCATGGCCGAAGGTTATGCTGGAATGGGGCTGGAATGGTGCTAGACGCACGAACCCTCCGACGCGACCGCGTACCCTACTCGTCCGCGTCGTTTTCAAAAAAGGCCATCCACGCGATCGCATGCCCCACGCGACCGCGTCACCCTGGATTTTGGCAATACTAAGTTTTGAACAGAGAGTTGTGCGACCGCGAGGCTGCACTCGCGCCACTAGCACAAATCGAGTCACGCGATTGTGTGCCCCACGCGTCCGCGTCACCCAACCTTATCGCGCACCACGCGACCGCGTCGCCTGCAGCGCACAGAATATGTAGATCAGCCAATTTTCTTATCTTTTCTTCTCTAATCCTTATTTTTCTTATCTTTTCTTATTTCTTTCTTCTTCCTTTCTTATCTTCTTTCCCTTCTCATTCTTCTTATTTTTCTTTTTATTTTATTTTAATTTATTTGCATACTTTCATTCATTGCATTATTTTCATTGGTGTTAGAAATTTATTTGGGTCATTGTGGATTATTGCATAATTATTTGACAATTATATATTACTTTTTAAAGGATGCTTGCATGTTTAATTTAATACTTTCAAATAGCTTATTTACCATACATGCTATGTGTTTGTGAAAAAGCCCATATGGCATTATGCACTTCTCTATTATACTTTATACTATTTAATGCTTGCTCTTCATAAACCCCCTTTACTATTTTAATTGAATATAATTGTCAATACAAACATGGTAATTTATTACAAGTAATGCTTTGTCTATGCTACTCATGCCCTTTTCCGGCATGCCAATAAACACCCTGCATCCACTTATCCTTTGATGCACTGGCTATTTTTCATTGCTGGCTTTTCACATGTACTCGAGAGCATGTGTTAATGTCAATTACATCCTAATGTGCATCCATAACCACTCTTCCATTCTCTTCCTTGCTATATATCTATTTGAATTTAATTTACTTTCTCTTCCCTTCTTCAGGATGGCCACGAAGGAAGGAAAGGAGAAAGCTACTCCCAAACCGCCGGCAAGGAAAGGAACAAAAAAAGAGCTCAGCTGAGAAACCACAACCCCCATCCACTTGCACATCTTAGCATGCACCGAGGACGGTGCAATCTTTAAGTGTGGGGAGGTCGATACCGATCTCCATGGGTTAGTACTTTCTTGTCTCAAACACCAATGTTTAACTTTTCTTTGTAGATTAGTTGTTGCATTTGCATATTTAATTGCATATTTGTTTGATTTTTTTGCATATTTTACCACTTGGTTGAAGTAATATTTTCTTTTTCAAGAAACCTTTTAGAAAATTTTACTAATTTGAATAAAATTTAATGTTACACTTGTTTGAAGAAATATTATACTGAAACATGGTTTAGAGCTCGAACACACAAAACCTGTGAGATTTTGAGCCTATTTGAATTGGTTGCATTTTTCAACCAATATTTTATTTTTGATGTGTGTTTTTTCTCTCTAATATTCTGATCTTTGTCTTGCTTAATTCTATATTTCCATGGTTTGATGTATGCATGCACTTACATGATTGACGCCTTTGTTTCACTGAGCTTACATACCCATATGGCCTTACCTTTCATTATCCCTTGCAAACCAATTTTGAGCCTATTTTACCCCTTTGTTCCTTTTATTTAGCACATCATTAACTCTAAGCGAAAAACAATAATGTCCTTAATTTGAATCCTTGGTTAGCTTAGACTAGTGAGAGTGCTTATGATTTAAGTGTGGGAAAATTGGGTTTGGAAATATTTGGTTTGAGAATTGAGTATGTTAGAATTTTCTAAAAATGTGAAAAAAATGTTTAGGACATGTTCATGCATTCAATAATTTAATCATATGCATTGATAAAATAAAAGACAAAAAATATATAATAAAATAAAATATATATATATATATATATAAAAAAAGAAAAAAAAAAAGAGAAAAAGAAAAAGAGAAAAAGAAGAGAAAAAGAGCAAATAATAAAAGGGGACAAAATGCCCCAAAGTAAGTGGTGAAAGCAATGCATATGAGTTGTACTTGAAATTAGAATGCATGGAAAACATGGTTAATGGATAGTTAGATGTTGTATTATGATTACATGGATTGTTTAAGTTAGGTGGAAAGTTTAAGTTAATTAAGGATTCAGATTTTAGTCCACTTGGCCAAATACAATCCTACCTTGACCCTAACCCCATTACAACCCTTAAAAGACCTCTTGATATGTGTATCTGTGCATTAAATTTGTGTTGATTGTTAGATGAAGAGAAAGCCTTAGAAAGCAAGGTTAAGTAGAGAATTGAGAGATCGAACCTTAAACACCTGAGTGATTAGAGTGTATACACTACCAGTAAGGGTTCGATGCTCAATTCCTTGTTCCCTGCTTTCATAAGCTATTTTCTTCTTACAAGTCTATTTGTACTTCATTTTCATGATTTGAATTGGTGAAATCCAGTTCATATTTCTTCTTGAAGGATTTGTTTACTTTTAACTAAGTAGGTAGAATCATTTTTTCTGCATGTAGTTGCATTCATATAGATAGGTTGCATTTCATACATCCTACCATTCCTCTTCATCTTTATAGTTCTCTTAAACTTAGCATGAGGACATGCTAGTATTTAAGTGTAGGGAGGTTGATAAACCACTATTTTATGGTTTATCTTGTGCTCAATTGAGTGGTTTTTACTTACTCTTTACCCACTTATTCATACTATTTACATGGTTTTACATTTACCTTCCTAATTATGTGCTTTGATTGAAAACATGCTTCTTTGATCTTATATTTGCTAATTATTAATCCTCTCTTATCACCATTAGATGCCTTGATATGTGTGTTAAGTGATTTCAGATATTACATGGCAGGAATGGCTCAGAGGATGAAAAGGAAGCATGCGAAAGTGGAACGAATGCAAGAAGTTGGAGAAATTGCTAAGCTGTCCAGCCTGACCTCTCTGCACTCAAACGGCTATAACTTTAGCTACAAAAGTCCAAACGACGCGGTTCTAGTTGCGTTGGAAAGCTAATATCCGGGACTATAATTTGATATATAATATGCTATAGTTCCCCTGATGCTAGGGGACGCGACCACGTGATCCATGCGGCCGCGTCGCACTGACAGAAATCCAGTGTGGCAAAATTCGAAACCAGCGAATTTCGGACTGTTTTTGACCCAGTTTACGACCCAAAAAACACAGATTAGAGGCTATAAAGTGGGGGAATACATCCATTCATGAGGAGGCTCTCACATTCACAATTTTAGGAGTAGATGTAGCTTTTAGAGAGAGAGGTTCTCTCCTCTCTCTTAGGATTAGGATTTAGGATTTCTCTTAGTTTTTAAGAGTGACTCTCGATCCAGGTTCAATATTCCTTTTTCTTTATATTTCTCTTTTACTTTCAGATACTCTAATGCTTTTATTTGTATTTGAGTTATGTTGCCCAATTGGCTTATGAACTTTTCCATGTTAGATTTTACTACTTTGAATGTATTTTATCTGAGGTATTCCAGATATTTGTCATTTTAATTTAGCTTTCTACATTCTTGGCTTTGGTTAAGAAATTAGTAACTCAGGATAACTAAGTCCGGATTCCAATTTCTAATACCTTGCCAAGAGTTTATTTTTATTGTTATTATTTTATTTCCGCTGCCATTTACTATTGTTGCTTCTTATCTTATACATTAATAAAACCCCAAAACATACTTTTTTTCCATAACCAATAATAAGAACATACCTCCCTGCAATTCCTTGAGAAGACGACCCGAGGTTTGAATACTCAGTTATCAATTTCAAAGGGGTTTGTTATTTGTGACAACCAAAACGTTTGTATGAAGAGATTTTTGTCGGTTTAGAGACTATATCTACAACGCGACTGTTTTTATGACATTCTTTACTGGCAAAAATCCTAACGTCAAAGCTCCTTGGATCCTTCTTCTTTGTTGGAAGGTCCTTCTGAATCAGAACACTACATTCCTTGGTCATCACCACTGTTTGTCCACCTTTCAATGGGCTATTCTTGGACAGCAACTCCTTCATAAACTTGATGTATAGTGGCATTTATGGGAGAGCTTCAATAAAGGGGATGTTAATGTGAAGGGATTTGAAGATCTCTAGAAATCTAGAGTATTTCTTCTCCTTGATGCTTCCCTTGAGCCTTTGAGGATATGGGGCTTTTGGCACATAAGGTCTCAGGGTCTCCTTTTCCATTGAATCATGGTTGCTATCTTCTTATTTTAACTCTTTCAATGCCTCATCTGAAGCTCCTTTGTTCTGTTCTACGGACTTGGGGGTCTCTTCTTCCAAAAATTCCTCACTCATCAGTGTAATGACTGTGCATTCTTCTCTGGGATTAGTCATAGTGTCACTAGGAAAGGTGTGAGTAGGCATGGGGATTTGTTTGGAGAGTTATCCAACTTGTGCCTCAAGCTTTTAGATTGCAGCTCTTTGGTTCTGCATGTTAGATCTCACTTCTTCCTTAAATGCCTTTTGTAGCAATTAATTCTTCCACAAGCTTTTCAATCAATTTTTCAAATCTTAAGAGTCTATCCTCAGAGGGAGGAATTGCTGATGGGTTGGTATTTGGAGGTTGGGGATGGCTATTTGGTGGTTAATAGTGGGATTGGAAAGTGCTATTGTGTGGAGTTTGATATGGTCTATGATTGGAGGATTGATGATTAGGATTTTTATAATCGTTGGGATTTTGTGGCCTATGATCTTGGTTTTGGCTTTGTTGGTTTGACCCAAAGTTTGGGTGGTTCTTCTATCCATGATTGATGAGTTGCCCATATAGTTTGCTTGTTCCCAGTCACATTCCTCTCCTGGGTTATTGATGTGTGGAAAATGATCCAACACAAAACTCACCGGCAAGTGTACCGGATCGCATCAAGTAATAATAACTCACATGAGTGAGGTCGATCCCATAGGGATTGAAGGATTGAGCAATTTTAGTTAGGTGGTTGATTTAGTCAAGCAAACAATTGTTGATTTGAGTGATTTGTATTCAATAGAAGCTAAATTGCATGAAATTCTAAGGGAGAGGGGTATTTGACTGTAAATTAAATGGCAAAAGAAGTAAAGAAGCTGAATCTTAAAGTGCAAGTAATATAAATGACAGAAACTTAGATTGCAAGAAATGTAAATAGCTGAAACTTAGAGTGCAAGAAATATAAATTGCTTGAATGAAAAAGGGCTTTGGGAGATGGGATCTCAGAAATTAAACAAAAGAATGTAAATAGCAATCAACAGATAAGTAAAAGATGAATTTAAATGCAGCAGATCTAAACAGAAAAGAAGAATTGATTGAAAAAGCAAAACAGAAAATGAATTTAGCTCAACTGCATAAACTAAAAGAGAAATTGAAGATCTCAGGGGTTGAAGGAGCCTAGATAACAAGTCTAGATCTCAATTCCTTCCTTGATCCAATAAGGGAATAATTGCAGAAGAAGTAAAAGATGAAAACAGTAAAGAAACCTTGGATCCAAATAACAATTCTTTGAACTTATGCAGTAAATAAACAGAGAGAGATCTCAGATCAAGAATGAAACAGAATTCTTTCAATTCTCAATCCAAGATTAAAAACTAAAAATGAAGAGAGTAGAGGTAAGAACAAAGAAGAAGAGAATTCAATTCTCTTCTCAATTCCCAAACCCAAAGCTAAAATCTAAAATTGAGCTCCCAAAATGAAAAAATCAATATCTCCAAAAGATCAAAAGTGAAAAGGAAAAATGTCAAAAGGTTCTCTCTAAATTGAACTAACTTCTATTTATGCACTTCCTATTTTTGGATTTTAGAATTTGGAGTGGGCTTTTTAATTTGGTGAAGAATTGAATTTAAATAGAATTTTGGTTGAATTTTGGCCCATGGGTGCTACTCCCAGGGCAATGCTCAGTTGTCACCAAGAGCATAGCATTCCCTTGCCTTGGTCCCTTGAAATTTCCATGACAAGCTCCCAAGACCGTGTCAATGTAGCGCTCGGCTGGTGCCAAGAGCGCAGCATCCCTTGTTGCCTTGGCCTTGCTTTTTGTTATGCGCACCAAGCCTTGTCACACACTTCCTAGCACTCGGTTCTCCCCAAGAGCACAACTTCCTTGCTTGAGGAATGAGGTTCCCGGTTCGAGACTTGCTGGGTGCATTTTTGAAAAAATCCTTGAAGAGTAGCGCTCCTTTTGGGTCTTCCATGTCTTGGGTTCGAAACTTGTTGAGTGCATTTTGGCCAATTTTGGCTTATTTTCCTTTGTGAGTAGCTCCCCTTCCTCCCCTTTGGTCATGGGTTCGATCCTTGTGGCCTTCACTAGCAAACATTGCTCCTTGAATTAAATTGGAATGGAGCCCGATAAAGTCATTTGTGTTAACCGAGCATTGTGATTTTTTCCTTGCTTCTTTGGTGCTCAATTATCAAGGAGAGCACAACTTCCTTGCCATATGCTTTCTTGGGTTGAGTAGTGCTCCTTTGGAGAGCGCTGAGCTCTTAGAGAGAGCGCTATGGCTTTCTTGTTTCATTTGGCTACGCTTTCTTGTTTCCTTTGGCTACGCTTCATAGGCCACGCTTTCTTGCTTTTTTTTTCTTTTCTTCACCTACAAGTAATCAAAACAACCAATCAAAGTATCACCAAATTCGCAAGGTTTATAAATCATTCAAAAATTAATTAATTTTAGCTTAAACCTTATGATTTAGTATCAAATAAAGGGTGGTTGATTGATTCAACAAAACCATGCAATTCCACTCCAAACCACTTACTTACAATGCAAGAAAGTGCATAAAAACTAATGAAACAAGTGAAAAATGCTTGAAAAGCTAGCATAAGATGACTTGTCATCACAACACCAAACTTAAATCTTGCTTGTCCCCAAGCAAGAAAAGAATCATGCTTAAAGGTTCTTTCAGTTAGAATGGATTGAAGAATAACTTGTAATGTCCTGTGAGTGAAGTGATTAAGTGACAGTGGGGTGAACTCTAAATTATATGCTCATGCAAGGGCTTCAGTGCTTACTAGTCCCCACATCTTGGAAGTCTTAGGTCTTAGGACTTTCATGCAAATGGTATCATGGAGATATCTCTATAGGTAATCACCTTGAAGCAGCTTATGGTTTCTATGTTTTGGCCTTGACTCTAAGTGTCATGTCTCAAAGCGGCTCTTTAGATAAGCTTTCAATCAATACTCCTAAACCAGTTGGTTTTAAGGTATTAGGTGTTAAAGCACCCCTAAGGATTTACTTGCTCAAGCCTCTCTCTTTGACACAATTCGACCACAAGCATTTACTAGGACAATAACTCTTTGAGTTCTCGTTTCTTTCTTCTTTTATGCTTAGTGATTGATGCTCAGAGCCTTGGGCCATGTTCTTTTGTTTTTGTGTTTCCTTTATATTCTTTTGTTTACTACTTCTTGGATCAATAAATGTTTGAGAATCTCCACACTACTTCTTTGAACTCCATGTCCTGCCTATGAGCTCCCATGCAAACTTTCATAAGCATGTAACCTCAATACAAGATTATACAACTAGAACCACCATTTCTCCTAATCTTTTGCTTGCCTCAAAAAAAAATTTTAATTCCTCACTCCTTCTTTTCAAAGAATTGTCCTTTGATGCCTTTATGAAATATTGAGTGCAAGCAAGTTTTGGAGAGTATAGTGTTGTGAATAATCAAGCATCTCAATTATTGAATTATAGAGAAACTATACTAGACAGACAAACAGAAAGGGGTACAAAATCACTTTCAATCATAGCAGTGTCTGATGCAAAATAATCACTTAACAATACAACCTTTTGGAATTTACTTGCTTTACTCCTCATCATCATCATCGCTGGTCTTCACATTCCTCTTTATCT
This sequence comes from Arachis hypogaea, assembly GCF_003086295.3. Lineage (NCBI taxonomy): Eukaryota > Viridiplantae > Streptophyta > Magnoliopsida > Fabales > Fabaceae > Arachis > Arachis hypogaea. Next base: position 54,237,256 of record NC_092049.1, read on the forward strand.
CTTTGGTTGATAATGCTTAATCCTTCTAAAAACATGGATAAACCTCTGCAATGATATTGAAAGTTGCGTGTTCCCCAAGCACTTGAAAGAAAGAATGGTTAGCATGCATGAATTATTTGTGGGCTTTTAAACTTACTTTGGTGTGGAAACACCAAACTTAGTACCTTGCCAATGTTTCTCATGCATCAAATTAACCATATGTGAAATCCTTTTTCTTTGCTAAAGGCAATAAAACTAAAAACTAGAAAATAGACATTGGTTAGGTAGTTTCTCTGATTGCTTGGAGCTAGCAACCCTTTATGAAGAAGGTGAGAATGTGTTTTTAAATGAGATTTTTGGTGGAACACCAAACTTAGCATTCTTCATTCTCCTTTAAATTGTTTTGGTGTGCAACACCAAACTTAACTCCTTGCAATACAGATAAAGCTACTTAGCCTTTTTATTGAAATAGCTATGGAAAGAAAACTACCTCAGGTTGGGTTGCCTCCCAACAAGTGCTTCTTTATTGTCATTAGCTTGACATCCTCCATTCTTTGATCATGGAAGTTGAGAATCCTGTTGCCTTTGATTTTTTCCTCTTGCTGTTGGCTTCCTTTCCTCTATCTCTTCTTGTGGAACTTCTCTGTGGTGCTTTTTTTGGATAATTGCTTCTTTTTCCATAGCCTTCTCACTTTCCTCTATGATGCCTTTCCACTTCTCCCATTTTTGTAGCTTTTTTGTTGTCTCTTGAGTTGTCTTCAGTGGCCCTGGGGAGGGTATTTGTCTTCCTCACTCAGTTCTGAAATGTATTTATCCACTTGCCCCAGTTTTCCTTCAAGATTTCTGAGTGCTGCTTCTTGGCGTGTGTTTGCCAAGGTTTGCTCGTTCATGAGCTTCTCCATTATTGTCTCTAGGCTAGAGATTCTTTGAGAGCATTGAATTAGTGGTGATTGTGTGAACTGAGATGGTTGATGAAAGCTATTTTGGGAAAATTGTGGAGTGTAAGAGGGTTGGAAGTGTGTGTGTTATGGTAGTGTGTAATGGTTGTTGTTAGTATGGTTGTATTTGTGCTTGTTATAGTTGAGGTCCCTTGGTCCTTGGTTTTGATGCTCACCCCACCTCAAGTTGGAATGAGTCCTCCGGGGTGGGTTGTACACATCGCCATGAGAATTGTGTTGGAACAAACATGGAATGTTGTTTGGAGATTGCACTTGCTCAGGATTTCGTTGCTCATAGTTGAATGCTCCAAAACCTTTTTCAGATTAATTCCATCCATGTGAGGTTTGAGCCTGGCTTTGTGCATTTAATACAATAATTTGCAGCTCATTGAGCTCCATTTGTTGCTAAAGTTGTTGGTGCATCTGCTTATTTTGGGTCATGATTGCATTTACTCCTTCAAGTTCCATTACTCCCTTCTGTTGTGTGAATGGTTGCACTTCTGCTTCTGGCTTGCTGATTTTCTAGGGTGGGTTGAACTTGGATAGGAATGTACTCACTAGATCCTCCCATTTAGTGATGCTTCCTTGTGGGAAGGCTTCAAGCCATTGAGCAGCCTCATTCTTCAATGAAAATGGGAACATCAACAATTTGTATGTGGCTGGATGTACACTATTGTGCTTCATTGTGTCACAGATTTTTGAGAAGGTGAATAAATGCTGAATGGGATCTTCCAATGGACTTCCTCCATAGGAGTAGTTGTTTTGTACCACGGTGATGAGCGGATGCTTCAATTCTTGGGATGCATTGTCATTCGGGGTAAGGATACTACTCCCGCAATGACTCGGATTCGTTGGGTTCTCCTCTATAACATGCACAATCACAAACAATCTAAATGGACATTGGATATTCTCATGCCAGAATGTAGTCAAGGGGTTAGTTGACACAATGTGTCAAACAGTTAGTGTGCTAGTTAAAAATAAAGAAAGTAAACAAAAATAAAGAAAAAGTGCTTAATCTAGACCACCACCTTAATTAATCATTGTCAATCTAATCAATTCCCGGCAACGGCACTGATAAACCACTATTTTATAGTTTATATTGTGTTTAATTGTGTGGTTTTGTCATGATCCTTACCCACTTATTCATCAATTTAGCATGCATTTAGATTTCCTTCCTAAATTCAGTACATGTTTGAAAACTGCTTCCTATAGACTTTAATTATTTAATTTTAATTCTCCTTTATTCCATTCAATGCCGTGATCTGTGTGTCAAGTGTTTCAGGCTTTATAGGGCATGAATGAGATGGAGATTGGAGAGGAAGCTAGCAAAAAATGGAAGGAACACAAGAATTTGAGGAGATAACCAGTGAGAAGTGATGCGGTCGCATGGTTCGCGCGACCGCGTGAAGGAGCACAAATCGCAGTGACGTGGCCGTATGGCTTGCGCGGCCGCGCAGATTGGAAAGCGCAAGCGACACGGTAGCGTAGACGACGCGAACGCGTGGAGAGGAAAAAGCGCAAGCGACGCGTCCGCATGGACGACGCGATCGCGTGACATGTGCGATCTACATAATCTGCAGAATTCGCTGGGGGCGATTTTTGGACCTTATTTCGGCCCAGTTTTCGGCCCGGAACAGCAGACTAGAGTCAGAGAATATGCAGAAACAACACACACATTCATTCAGTAGTTTTAGGTCTAGTTTTTCACTCTCTTAGGTTTTTCTCTCTAGTTTTTAGAATTTTAATTTTCAATTGGTCTTAGCATTGGAACATTGAGAAGAGTTATTTCCTCATCAAGACTTCATCATTCTAGTTTGTTTTCTTAACTTGGTTTTATTCTTCCATATTCTTTGTTTTGTTTAATTTTATTATTCAGATACTTTTATGATTATTTAATGCAAGGATTATTTCTTTTTAATTCAATTTCAATTCCAATAATCATGTCTTCTTTTAATTCCCTTTTATGTGTTATGGGTTTATTATTTACAATGCGTGAGTAGTTTCATTACTTGATAGGGAATTGATTGAAAAGGAACTCTTGAGTTGGAAGGATTGAAAGAATATTTGTAATTGGGTTAATTGTTGAATTGCTATCCTGTCACCAACGTCAATCCCTTGAACTAAGTGGGTTGTAACTCGTGAACGGATCTAGTAATCAAACTTGTTTGACTTTCCCTTACCTAGTAAAGGATAACTAAACAGAGTAACCGTTAATTATAGATCCATCTAAAAAATCACTCCATCAATGATAGAGATTCTAACTAATCAATTCCCAGTCAAGGTTTTTATTCATATCATTTAATATTCCTCAGTTTACATTCCAATTTACTTACCTCAACTTCTTCGAACCTCTGATTAATAAGATAGCACCCTTCTCTGCAACTCGTTGGGAGACGACCTGGGACTTAAAACTCCCAGTAATTTTGATTTAAACTCTTTGTGACACATTTCTAAATTGATACGCAGATTTTCGGTGAATTAAGAACTATACTTGCAACGTATCAATTTTAATAATTTTTTAATTCATCAGCTTCTGCTTCCCATCAATTTTTGGCGCCGTTGCCGGGGAGTTGCAATAGAGTGCTAATTTTATTAATTAGAATTTATTTATTTGCATTTTATTTAATTTTGCTACTATGAGCTACATGTTTCTTCCGTCAAATGACGCGTTCACTTCCTGATCCGCGCTTGCTAATATTCGATCCTGAAATTGAAAAGACTATTTCACGAATAAGGCGAGAACAGCGTAGGTTAGCCCGCTCTGAGGGCGGATCTGAAAGTGAATCTGAGGAAGAAACCAGCCCCCGTTCTACTGATTCGGTTGTTTTACGTGCAGAAAACATGGCAGCTAGAAGAGTTACCATTCAGGAGGAAGGAGCTCCTGATTTTACATTTCAACTGTTTCAAGCGCATCATCCAACGGTAGCTACAGGTTTTGAAATAAAGACCGCACTGTTAAATTTGATGCCCAAGTTTCATGGCTTACCTGCTCAAGAGCCTATCAAGCACTTGAGAGATTTCCAGGCATCCTGTTCTATTGTCAAGTGTGACGGCACTGATGAAACTTCAATTCTGCTGAAAGCTTTTCCATTTTCTCTTGAGGGAAAAGCAAGAGAGTGGTACTACACTCAACCTCTAGAAAATGTATCCAACTGGGATACACTCAGAAAGGAGTTTCTGGAGAAATTCTTTCCATCTGAAGTTACTGATAAACTGAGGAAGGATATCTCTACAATTGTTCAGGATGACAATGAGACTCTCTTCGAATACTGGGAGCGCTTCAATAATCTTCTGGAAGCATGCCCCCACCACATGATTGACAAGATCGTGCTACTCAGCTATATCACACAAGGTATGAGGTCCCAAGATAAGACCACATTGGAAAGTGCCAACAATAGGTCTATGAAGAAGTACAAGGCCGTTCAAAAGCCGTTGCAGAAGTATCTTCTGGCAGAGAGACTGCTGCTCTATCTCAAAGCATCTGTGAGATGACCAACCTGCTAAAGCGAATGCAGTTGAATCAACAAGCTCAGCAAACTCATCCGCAGCAAAGCCAACAACTAGTCCCACAAAGAATTTGCGGAATTTGTGCTGATTACAGCCATTACACTGATGAATGCCTGCAGCTCCAACAAGAAGACAACATGGTGGCATCCACTCACAACTTTTATGACCGCCCCAACCAAGGGTACAATCAAAGTGGAAATAATAACCATGGATGGCAGGACAATTCAAACCAGAATTGGAGGGACAATAATAACAGGGGAGGTAGAGATAATCAGGGAAATCAGAGGTGGAATAATAACAACAACAGGCAGCAAAATCAACCTTACCGAGCACTTCACCTGAGGCAAAACCAAGGACCACCGAACAATCAGCAGCAAACCTCTCAATTTACTCATTCTTCTGTATCTTCTAATGAAGATTTATTACAAGCTTTTGAGAAAAGACAACTGGCCATGGAAAGTACCATCATGAACAGTATTAATGCCAGTCTGAATGGTCTCACCTCTACTCTGTAAGCTTTTATGACACAGCTTGGTTCAGCACAAAATTCCAGTAACTAACCTTCAAGCACCACTGGAATCCCCTCTCAACCATTACCCAATCCAAAGGGAGGCATTAATGCCATCACCCTGAGGTCTGGAACTACACTACAGAAGAGGAATCAGGAGAAACCAAGCTCACCAGAATACGCCTCAGCTGAAGAGGTGGTGGAAATCGAAGATGTTGAAGAGGAAGAGGATATACAGGACATAGCTGAAGAAGAGATAGCTCAACCACAAGAAGAAGCACCAAAAGGCGCAGGCACCACGGAAACCACTGTTCCCATTCCATTTCCACAGCTTGCAAGGAAGCCCAGGAAGCAGCTGGAACCTGATCCTAAAATGGTAGAGATATTCAAAAAGGTCGAGGTAACTGTCCCCCTTTTTGATGTTATTCAGCAGGTACCTAAATATGCAAAGTTTCTAAAAGACTTATGTATCCATAAAGACAAGATTAATGAATTAGAAACTATTCCTTTAGGTAGTTCTATATCTGCTTTAATGGGAGGATTACCTGAAAAATGTAGTGATCCAGGTCCTTGCATAGTTAGTTGTACTATTGGTGGTGTAGTAATTTATGATTGCATGTGTGATTTAGGAGAATGTGTCAGTATAATGCCTTTGTCCATATATGATGTTTTGAGGCTCCCTCCCTTAAAAAGGTCGGCAGCTCGTTTTGAGTTAGCAGATAAAAGCATTATTACAGTGGCTGGAGTTGCTGAAGATGTTTTGGTGAACATTAAAGGGCTCACATTTCCCACTGATTTTTATATCTTAGAGATGCCCCATAATGATTCAGATAAGCCATCATCGATCCTACTTGGAAGACCATTCCTGAAGACATCAAAATTCAAATTGGATGCTTTTTCAGGAACATACTCCTTTGAAATAGATGGCCGCATAGTGATCTTCAATCTGAATGGAGTCATTAACAACCCCCCAGAAGATCATTCTATCTTCCAGTGTGATGTCATAGACGAAAGTGTGGCTGAAGTTCAAAAAGAAGAGTTTGAAGAGAGGCACACTGGACAAGGTCCGAGTGTGGGGACCCTCTTAACTGACAGTGAGGGCACTTCGCCATTTTCACGAGCTCTAGATAATCCAGAGCCTGCCCATGATCAAAAGTTAGAATTGAAACCTCTTCCTCCACATCTCAAATATGCTTATCTTGAGGATGAGCAGAAGCTTCCGGTTCTTATTGCAAGAGAACTGACTCCTCAACAAGAAGAGCAGCTACTTGATGTGCTGAGGAAGCATAAGAAGGCAATTGGGTGGAGCTTGGCAGACATAGTGGGAATCAACCCTCAAGTATGCGAGCACAGAATATTTTTAGAAGAGGGAGCAAGACCTGTCCGTCAACCCCAGAGAAGATTGAATCCCACCATCTTGGAAGTTGTCAAGAAGGAGGTGACCAGACTATTGGAGGCCGGTATCATATATCCCATTTCAGACAGTGAATGGGTAAGCCCAGTACAAGTGGTGCCCAAGAAGTTTGGAGTCACTACAGTGAAGAATGAGCATGGAGAGCTCATAGCAACTAGAGTTCAGAATGCTTGGAGAGTCTGCATTGATTACAGGCGTCTCAACTAAGCTACCCGTAAGGATTACTACCCACTTCCATTCATTGATCAAATGCTGGATCGCCTATCAGGTAAATCACATTATTGCTTTCTAGATGGTTACACAGGTTATTTCCAGATTCATATAGCTCATGAGGATCAGAAAAAGACTACTTTTACATGTCCTTTTGGGACTTATGCTTATAAGAGAATGCCTTTTGGCTTATGCAATGCACCAGCTACTTTCCAAAGGTGCATGATGAGTCTTTTCTCTGATCTTACTGAGGACTGTATGGAAGTTTTTATGGACGATTTTAGCATTTATGGTGATTCTTTTACCCTTTCCTTAGAGGGATTATCTAGAGTATTAGATAGATGTATTAATACAAACCTTGTATTGAATTTCGAAAAATGCCACTTTATGGTAAAACAAGGGATTGTATTAGGACATGTGGTATCTAATAATGGCATTTCTGTAGACCCAGCAAAGGTGAATGTTATTTCTAGTTTACCTTACCCCTCTTCTGTGAGGGAAGTCTGTTCGTTCCTTGGCCATGCAGGTTTCTACAGGAGATTTATTAAAGACTTTAGTAAGGTGGCACTTCCCTTATCCAGATTACTGCAGAAGGACATTGAGTTCGAGTTTAGCGAAGATTGCAAACAAGCATTTGATAAGCTGAAGACTGCTCTAACTCAAGCCCCAATTGTGAGAGGACCCGACTGGAGCCAGCCGTTTGAAATCATGTAAGATGCTTCCAACCATGCAGTAGGAGCAACGCTGGCTCAGCGTGAAGGTAAGGATCCTTTTGTTATTGCCTATGCGTCTAAGACTTTAGACACTGCCCAGTCCAATTATACTACTACTGAGAAAGAAATTCTTGCTATTGTTTATGCTCTGGATAAATTCCGGGCCTATTTACTTGGTACCAAAGTAGTAGTGTATTCGGACCACGCAGCTCTAAAGTATCTATTAGCTAAAAAGGAGTCCAAACCAAGGCTTATACGTTGGATACTACTGCTACAAGAATTTAATTTAGAAATAAAGGATAGTAGTGGTAATCAGAATTTAGTAGCAGACCACTTGAGTCGCCTTGAACATATTAAGGATGATTCTACTCCTATAGATGATAATTTTCCTTTTGATAACCTACAAGCAGTATCTAAGGTAGTCCCTTGGTATGCACCAGTTTCTAATTATTTAGTTAGCCGCATATTTCCTCCACATTTTTCTAAACATCAAAGAGACAAGCTGAAAAGTGAGTCTAAATATTATATATGGGATGACCCATATTTCTGGAGATGTGGCGCTGACCAGATAATTAGACGTTGTGTGCCTCAATCAGAATTCCAGTCCATTTTAGAGGCCTGTCACTCATCTGAGAGTGGAGGACATTTTGGCCCTCAATGAACAGCTAGAAAGATCTTAGACTGTGGATTCTGGTGGCCTACTCTTTTTAGAGACGCTGCTGAGTTTTGCAAATCTTGTATCCCATGCCAGAAATTTGGTAATATATCCAGGAGAGATGAGATGCCTCAACACTATATGCTTTTCTGTGAAATTTTTGATGTACGGGGCATTGACTTCATGGGTCCATTTCCAAATTCTAGTGGATATTTTTATATATTGTTAGATGTGGATTATGTTTCCAAATGGGTGGAAGCAATCCCTACCCGCACTGACGATGCTAACACTGTTGTTTTCTTTGTGAGAAACCACATTATATGCCGTTTTGGATCACCACGAGCGATCATGAGCGATCAAGGCACCCATTTTTGTAACAGGAGACTAACAGGATTGATGAAGAAGCATGGGATAATCCATAAAGTTGCAACTGCTTACCATCCCCAAACTAATGGGCAAGCCGAGGTGTCGAACAGAGAAATTAAGCGTATCTTGCAAAAGATAGTGAAGCCTCATAGAAAAGACTAGAGCACCAGGCTACAAGATGCACTGTGGGCATATAGAACACCATACAAGACACCCATTGGGATGAGTCCCTTTTGCTTAGTTTATGGAAAACCTTGCCATCTCCCAGTTGAAATCGAACACAGAGCCTTCTGGGCAGTTAAAGAGTGCAACATGGAAATTGAGAAGGCCGGAGCTGAAAGGAAGTTGCAACTGCAGGAACTGGAGAACCTTCGCCTAGAAGCTTATGAGAATTCCAGAATTTACAAGGAAAGGATGAAAGATGTGCATGATCAAAACATCAAGAAGAAAGAATTTCAACCTGGAGATTTCGTCCTCCTTTACAAATCTCGACTAAGGCTAATGCCCGGTAAGTTAAGATCAAAATGGGAAGGTCCATACAGAATAGAGAAGGCTGAACCGTACAGAGTTTATCACCTAAGCCATCCTTCAAGTTCTGAACTTATTAAGGTTAATGGACACCGCCTGAAGCTGTACCATAGTGAGAAAGTGCAGAAAAGCAAGGAGCTTGAGATCCTCCACTTGGAAGATCCCCACATAGCAGCAGATTGAGCTAGTGGAGCGTCCAACTTATGGACGTTAAAGCAAAGTGCTTGGTGGGAGACAACCCACCGCGGTATGATCATTCTTTTCTTCACTTTTAGGTTTTTTTTTTTAAAAAAAAAAAATTTTTTTTTGCCGCGCGACGCGATTGCACCAGCGACGCGTCCGCGTGGCAGGGGAGTAAAGAAAAATAAAAATGAACAGAAAGTTACGCAGGAGCAGCGCTAGAGTCATGCCAATGGCACAAATTACCCCACACGACCGCGTCGCTGACGCGACCACGTCGCATGGAAATCATGGCCTCCCACGCGACCGCGTGCCCCACGCAGCCGCGTGCCCTGAGTTTTCGACGTAAAAGGGTGCACAGTCGCATTCTGTGCGAGAGTGATGCTGGATTGGTGCTGGAAGCACAATCCTTGTCACGTGACCGCATCGCTGACGCGGCCACGTCACCCATTTTATAACGCACACTCATGCGATCGCGTGACCCACGCGATCATGTCACCCAATTTTGGCAATTAAAATGAATCGAACAGAGAGTTGTGCTGGAGCGAGGCTGCACTCGCGCCAGCAGCGCAACATAGGTCACGCGACCGCGTGACCGACACGATCGCGTTACCTTCCCTGGAGCGCAACCACGCGAACGCGTGCCTTCCGCGGCAGCGTCGCATGCGCCACACAGCTCAACCTCAGTTGCCAAATTATCTTATCTTTCTTTCCTCCAAATCCTAATTTTTCTTCCCTCCTTCTTTCTTCTTTCTCCCTTCCCCTTTCTATCTCACCTTTCATTCTCTATCTTTCTCACCCCCATTAACAAGGTTTCTCTTTTTTTTTTCTCACTTTTCTACTATTCTTCTTATTTTCATATGTTATCTTCTTATCTTTTCTTCATTGTTCTTATTTTCTTTTCTTTTCTTTTCCTTTTTACTTGGTGTTATCTATTTATGTGAGTCATTATTTATCTTTATATGCTTATGGTTTGTTATAAATTTGTTTGACAATCATATATATTACTTTTTAAGGGATTGCTTGCATGTTCAAATTCATACTTTCAAAAGCTTATTCTACATGCATGTTATGTGTTTGTGAAAAAGCCCATATGGCATTATGCACTTCTTCACATTATTTTACTCTAATATGCAATGCTTGCTTTTTACAAATTCCCTTTCATATTTTATTAATTAAATTTAATTGTCAATACAAATGTGATGGCTAGTTTGTTACAAATGGTAATCTAAATTGGACATTGAATGTTTGATATATGCTACTCATGCCTTTGCCTGCATGCCAATAAACCTCTTGCATTCCATTGTCCTACATGCACTTGCTATATTTCCATTGATGAGCTTTTCACATGTAATCCGGACCATGTGTTAATGCCATTTATCTTTATTGTGCATTGACTATCACTTACAATACCCTCTTCCTTGCTCTATCTCTTTGAATTTAATTTCCTTTATCTTCCCTTCTTTCAGGATGGCCACCAAGAAAGGAAAAGAGAAAGCTACTTCCAAACCACCAGCAAGAAGAGGAACTAAAAGAGCATTAGTGGCAGAGCCTTCTTCAACCACAGTCAAGCCCTCAACAAAAAGAGTTAAGAGGATAATAAAGGTTGACGACAAGGAGAAAGCCTTTCCAGCAAAGGACACTGCGCGATTTCCCAATCGCTACTATGAGCAGATGTTCCCTATCCTAGCAGAAAGGAACTATAACAATGAATACCTTCTTATCCTCCCATCCAATATTGCCTCCTTTGTTGAGCCGCAAATTGAACGAAGACAATGGGGTTTCTTACGGAGACAGCCGAGGCAGGTCAATCTCTCTTGGGTAGTTGAGTTCTACTCCAACTTCTACATACCGACCCTGCAGTCTGTTTATGTCCGACAGCAACAAGTCCCGATCACAGAAGAGGCCATTCAGCACGTTCTAAGTCTTTCCCCTATTCCAGCAGGAATGGACGCTTTTCAAGAAGCCACCCTTCAGTGCTAGAGATACCAATTTGACTGGGACTCCGTTCTCGGAGTCATCGCATTACCTGGCAGCCGTTGGATCTACGGATACCACCGTACCAGCCCTAAAAGAATCTTGGCTTCCGCACTTACGTCTTTCCGAGCACTCATGAGTCCTCCTTCACTGCAGACATGGCTGTTCTACTATGGTGCATCCTTACAGACCAACCTCTGAATCTCTCAAGACACATCCGGAATGCCATGGAGCACGTACAAATCGCGGGCAACCTACCTTTTCCCGCCCTGGTCTCAGATCTTGTCTCAGTAGCCGGAGTCTCCTACAGAGCTGGGGACACCAAAGCCATGCTTCCACGGGATGATCAATATGTCCCTAACGGGAAATACCTCAGACTTTCAACAGCCACTACAAGCCAACCTACTGAGCCAGTTGAAGATATTCCTTCTTCAACACCACAAGCATCTACAACTGCAAAATTGCTCCAGTAGATACTTGAAAAATTGGATCGGCATGAACTGAAAGCTAAGATGAGAGAGCGCCGTAACAAGCGCCGATTCACATACCTCAAGGAGCTGATCATGGGCAAATTCAAGGACTCAAGACACTGCGGACTCCACTTCTTTTACCAGCACCAGGAGCCATGATAGTCCTGACTGTGGAGATACTGCTACCAGCCCACCCCTGTTCCTGACTGATAGCACCGAGGACGGTGCAAAGCCTTAAGTGTGGGGAGGTCAATCAGTACCTGACGTCCGGAGGTAATTTCTCTTCTCTGTACACTAATAATTAGGATATTTTAGTTAGATTTTCTCCCCTTTATAGAATAGAATAAATTGCATAGGTTAGAATAGTTGCATGCATGTTCTACTTGATTGAAAAAACAATAAGTTTCTTTTAAAAATCTATCTTTGGAATAAAATTTCACTAATTTTTCAAAATTTTTATGATAAATCTGCTTGAGTTGTATTTGGAACATGATGTTTGAGCTAAAGAACACACAACCTGTGAAAGATTTGAGCCTTTATGTATGGTTACATTATTTAACCATAATTATTTTATTCTTGTGTGTTTACTTCTCTATGATTGTAATCTATATTTTGTTTTATCTTATATGTCCAATATTTATTATATTTACATGCTTGCACATGATTGAGGCCATTATTTGTTTAAACTCACTTATCCAAATCAAGCCTACCCTTTTCAATTACCTTTGTTAACCACTTTGAGCCTTTAAAACCCCATTTGTTCTATATTTTACCACATTACTAACCTCAAGCTGAAAAACAATTGCATATCCCAAATTGAATCTTTGGTTAGCTTAAGATAGAATTGTGTGTGCTAGTTAAGTATGGGAAACTGTGGGAACAAAAGTTGTTAAGGGAATGTGTCATGAAAATTTAAAGGGAATTTGGATACCTATTCATGTGAAACTATAAGAATCAAAAATCTATGTGCGTTGATAAGCTTTATTTATTTCAATTAAAAAAAAATGATAAACAAATAAATAAGGGGACAAAATTACCCCAATGTTAAATTCAGAATTCAAAGATCAATGCACATATGATAGAATTAAAATACAAAGTTGAAATATGAGTATGTGTTGAAAAAGGGAATTATGGGTAGCTAGGCATAAATTTAAAAGTATATAGAATATATGTATATTAGGTGAGAGCTTAGGTTAATTAAAGATTCAATTTATAAAGCTCACTTAGCCATATGTATACCCTTACCTGCACCTTGGCCCCATTACAACCCTGAAAAGACCTCATGATGTTTGCATTGGTATATTAACTGTTGTTGATTGGTTAGGAGAAAAACAAAAGTTAGAAAACATGACTAGAGAAGAATAGAGTGATTACCCTATACACTAGATATTAGAGCGTACATACATTATCAGTGAGGGTTCAATGCTTGAATTTTCATGTTTCCTGCTTTCATAAGCTATCTTCTTGCACTTTTATCGGTTTTATTGTATAATGATAGAATTAGTGGAATTTGAATTGTAATTGTTTTGAAGGGTTTATTTACTTTTGATCAAGTGGACAATAATCATATAGTTGCATTTATTTATATTTGTAGGATTGCATTGCATTTCATGAGTTTCTACATGTTCATACTTATTTCCTTGTCTCCTTCAATTTAGCATGAGGACATGCTAATGTTTAAGTGTGGGGAGGTTGATAAACCACTATTTTATAGTTTATATTATGTTTAATTGTGTGGTTTTGTCATGATCCTTACCCACTTATTCATCAATTTAGCATGCATTTAGATTTCCTTCCTAAATTCAGTACATGTTTGAAAATTGCTTCCTAGAGACTTTAATTATTTAATTTTAATTCTCCTTTATTCCATTCGATGCCGTGATCTGTGTGTCAAGTGTTTCAGGCTTTATAGGGCATGAATGAGATGGAGATTGGAGAGGAAGCTAGCAAAAAATGGAAGGAACACAAGAATTTGAGGAGATAACCAGCGAGAAGTGACGCGGTCGCATGGCTCACGCGACCGCGCGAAGGAGCGCAAATCGCAGTGATGCGGCCGCATGGCTTGCGCGGCCGCGCGGATTGGAAAGCGCAAGCGACGCGGTAGCATAGACGACGCGAACGCGTGGAGAGGAAAAAGCGCAAGCGACGCGTCCGCATGGACGACGCGATCGCGTGACATGTGCGATCTGCATAATCTGCAGAATTCGCTGGGGGCGATTTTTGGACCTTATTTTGGCCCAGTTTTCGGCCCGGAACAGCAGACTAGAGTCAGAGAATATGCAGAAACAACACACACATTCATTCAGTAGTTTTAGATCTAGTTTTTCACTCTCTTAGGTTTTTCTCTCTAGTTTTTAGAATTTTAATTTTCAATTGGTCTGAGCATTGGAACATTGAGAAGAGTTATTTCCTCATCAAGACTTCATCATTCTAGTTTGTTTTCTTAACTTGGTTTTATTCTTCCATATTCTTTGTTTTGTTCAATTTTATTATTCAGATACTTTTATGATTATTTAATGCAAGGATTATTTCTTTTTAATTCAATTTCAATTCCAATAATCATGTCTTCTTTTAATTCCCTTTTATGTGTTATGGGTTTATTATTTACAATGCGTGAGTAGTTTCATTACTTGATGGGGAATTGATTGAAAAGGAACTCTTGAGTTGGAAGGATTGAAAGAAAAATTGTAATTGGGTTAATTGTTGAATTGCTATCCTGTCACCAACGTCAATCCCTTGAACTAAGTGGGTTGTAACTCGTGAACGGATCTAGTAATCCAACTTGTTTGACTTTCCCTTACCTAGTAAAGGATAACTAAACAGAGTAACCGTTAATTATAAATCCATCTAAAAAATCACTCCATCAATGATAGAGATTCTAACTAATCAATTCCCAGTCAAGGTTTTTATTCATATCATTTAATTTTCCTCAGTTTACATTCCAATTTACTTACCTCAACTTCTTCGAACCTCTGATTAATAAGATAGCACCCTTCTCTGCAACTCGTTGGGAGACGACCTGGGACTTAAAACTCCCAGTAATTTTTATTTGAACTCTTTGTGACACATTTCTAAATTGATAGGCAGATTTTTGGTGAATTAAGAACTATACTTGCAACGTATCAATTTTAATAGTTTTTTAATTCATCAGCTACTGCTTCCCATCAGGCACCAAAAACTTGATGTGTAGAAAGCGATCCAACATAAAACTCACCGGCAAGTGTATCGGGTCACATCAAGTAATAATAACTCACATGAGTGAGGTCGATCCCACAGGGATTGAAGGATTGAGAAATTTTAGTTAGGTGGTTGATTTAGTCAAGCAAGCAATTGTTGATTTGAGTGATTTGTATTCAACAGAAGCTAAATCACATGAAATTTTAAGGGAGAGGGGTATTTGACTGTAAATTAAATGGCAAAAGAAGTAAAGAAGCTGAATCTTAAAGTGCAAGTAATATAAATGACAGAAACCTAGATTGCAAGAAATGTAAATAGCTGAAACTTAGAGTGCAAGAAATATAAATTGCTTGAATTAAAAAGGGCTTTGGGAGATGGGATCTCAGAAATTAAACAAAAAAATGTAAATAGCAATCAACAGATAAGTAAAAGATGAATTTAAATGCAGCAGATCTAAACAGAAAAGAAGAATTGATTGGAAAAGCAAAACAAAAAATGAATTTAGCTCAATTGCACAAACTAAAAGAGAAATTGAAGATCTCAGGGGTTGAAGGAGACTAGATAACAAGTCTAAATCTCAATTCCTTCCTTAATCCAACAAGGGACTAATTGTAGAAGAAGTAAAAGATGAAAACAGTAATGAAACCTTGGATCCAAATCACAATTCTTTGAACTTATGCAGTAAATAGAGAGAGATCTCAGATCAAGAATGAAACAGAATTCCTTCAATTCTCAATCCAAGATTCAAAACTAAAAATGAAGAGAGTAGAGGTAAGAACAAAGAATAAGAGAATTCAATTCTCTTCTCAATTCCCAAACCCAAAGCTAAAATCTAAAATTGAGCTCCCAAAATGAAAAATCAAAATCTCCAAAAGATCAAAAGTGAAAAGGAAAAATTTCAAAAGGTTCTCTCTAAATTGAACTAACTTCTATTTATACACTTCCTATTTTTGGATTTTAGAATTTGGAGTGGGCTTTTTAATTTGGTGAAGAATTGAATTTAAATAGAATTTTGGTTGAATTTTGGCCCATGGGTGCTACTCCCAGGGCAATGCTCGGTTGTCACCAAGAGCATAGCATTCCCTTGCCTTGGTCCCTTGAAATTTGCGTGACAAGCTCCCTGGACCGTGTCAATATAGCGCTTGGCTGGTGCCAAGAGCGCAGCATCCCTTGTTGCCGTGGCCTTGCTTTTTGTTGCGCGCACCAAGCCTTGTGACACACTTCCTAGCGCTCGGTTCTCCCCAAGAGCGCAGCTTCCTTGCTTGAGGAATGAGGTTCCCGGTTCGAGACTTGCTGGGTGCATTTTGGAAAAAATCCTTGAAGAGTAGCGCTCCTTTTGGGTCTTCCATGTCTTGGGTTCGAAACTTGTTGAGTGCATTTTGGCAAATTCTGGCTTATTTTCTTTTGTGAGTAGCGCCCCTTCCTCCCCTTTGGTCATGGGTTCGATCCTTGTGGCCTTCACTCGCAAAGATTGCTCCTTGAATTAAATTAGAATGGAGCCCGATAAAGTCATTTGTGTTAACCGAGCATTGTGATTTTTTCCTTGCTTCTTTGGTGCTCGGTTAACAAGGAGAGCACAGCTTCCTTGCCATATGCTTTCTTGGGTTGAGTAGCGCTCCTTTGGAGAGCGCTGAGCTCTTAGAGAGAGCGCTATGGCTTTCTTTTTTCCTTTGGCTATGCTTTCTTGTTTCCTTTGGCTAAGTTTCATAGGCCACGCTTTCTTGTTGTTTTTTTCTTTTCTTCACCAACAAGTAATCAAAACAACCAATCAAAGTATCCCCAAATTTACAAGGTTTATAAATCACTAAAAAATCAATTAATTTTAGCTTAAACATTATGATTTAGTGTCAATTAAAGGGTGGTTGATTCATTCAACAAAACCATGCAATTCCACCCCAAACCACTTACTTACAATGCAATAAAGTGCATAAAACCAAATGAAACAAGTGAAAAATGCTTGAAAGGCTAGCATAAGATGACTTGTCATAAGTTGGCTCCTTCTTGGACTGGTGCTTGGGTATTAATTGCTGCAACTTGTGTCTTCTCCATTTTCTTAGTGAGGGTTGCCAATTGGTTTGTGATCAACTTATTTTGTGCTAGCAGGGTATCCATTTGATTCAATTTCATCACTCTTCTCTTGGAGTTGCTACTTCTATCCGAGGCATAGAAGTACTCATTGTTTGCCATGATTTCAATCATGTCTATGGCCTCTTCAATGGTCTCCTTGGTGTTGAGAGAACCTCCTGATGAATGATCCAATGCCTTCTTTGTTTCTTGAGATAGGCCTTCATAAAAGATATGAAGCTACACCCATTCGTTGAACATGTTAGGGGGTATCTCCTTGTCAATTCCTTGTACCTCTCCCATGCTTCATACATGGTCTCTCCATCTAATTGCCTGAAGGTCTGCACCTCTGTCCTTTGCTTGATGATCCTTTGAGGAGGATAGAACTTTGTCAAGAACTTGTTCACCACGTCATCCCAAGTAGTAAGACTTTCCTTGGGGAAAGATTCAAGCCATTTGTATGCCTTGTCCCTAAGAGAGAAATGGAACAAGATCAATCTATATGTGTTTGGATGAACACTATTAGTTTTCACAGTGTCACAAATCCTCAAAAATGTAGACAAGTGTTGGTTAGGGTCCTCTTGAGCACTCCTTCCAAATTGGCAATTATTTTGGACTAGGGTGATTAGCTGAGGCTTAAGTTCAAAGTTATTGGCATGCACATTGGGTGTCAGGATACTACTTCTACAATTCCCAGGGTTGGAATTTATGAAAGAACCTAGCACCCTTCTCCATGATTATATGGCATTTCATCTTCCATGTTTAGATCTATATCTTCCTCCACTTCTTCTTCACCAACAACTCTTTTTCCTCTTGCTGCTGCCTCTCTTCGTAGTCTTAGAAATGTCTTTTCTTGTTTGGAATCAAAGGAGGTTGATGCTCCTCTCCTTCCTCCTGGCATACCCAAAATGGTGAAACAAGAAAGCAAAAGTGAAAAGAGTCACTCTGATAATAGAGTGTGGTTAGAGTTGAGTGGTACAATTTAACAAACAATTAGTGGATTAGGATTTAGGTTAGTAAATATACAATGAAAAGTAAATGATAATCACTGTAATATAAAGAAAATTAACTAAAATTAAATTGGTTAGCAAAAATAAAAGAAAAATGTTCAATCTAGGTACCCCTTGACTTAGTCATTGTCAATACAAAATCAATCCCCAGCAATAGCACCATAAACTTGATCACGAAATTTGTATCTCTACAATTTCCATTCGGCAAGTATACCGAATTATCATCAAGAAAAAACTCACAAGAGTGAGGTCGAATCCCACAGGGATTGATTGATTAAGCAATTTTTGTCAAGTGGACAATCTAGTTGAATAAAGCATTAATGAGGTTTGATTGCAAGAATTTAATTGGCAGGAGATGTAAATGGATTAAGGTAAATGATTGAAATTAAATTGCGAAAATGTAAATTGCTTGAAAAGTAAATTGTATAAAGTAAAGGGAAATTGAATGACTGGAAATTTAAAAGGGAAGGGGATGATGAACATAAAAGTAAACAAACAGAATAAAAGAAAGGGATTGATGAGAATAGGGAGGATAATTGGATTTAGGAGATATTGAATTCTCCAGATCAATGTAATCTCATCTCTTCTTTAATCATGCAACATCATTGATCTCTTGGCAATCATGAGTGATTGAACCATAATTCCTTGGCAATTCAATCTCTCTAAACTTGAACAATTGCCAATTCCTTGATCTAATTGCTCATGAGAAGAGATGAAGCTTGGTCACTGAGTATACCACACACCTTTCTAGATCAAAGCATCAAGAGGATTATATGTCACTATATCCGACCAACCCACAATCTAAGCCAGTATGATAAAGAATTTTTAGCATGATTCTATTATTCCTCTTCCAAGGTTCCAATGGAATCTATGTATATTCAATTTCTTTTCCAAGACAATTGAATAATTGGATGAAGTACAAAATCTTTCAAGCAAATCAAAGAGAGATGAAGAGAAGAAGAAAATAAGAATTCTATTGATCCATCAAATTACAATAGATCTCCCTCTCCCAATGAAGTGGGGTTTAGTTGGTCATATCTCTAGAAAATCCAAAAAAAAGTAAAAGTGCATGAAAAGTAAACTAGGTACAAGCAAAAAGAGAAAAGAGAAAATTAGATCTAGCTAATGATTGGCGAAAAGTTTCCAATCCGGGATCCCCCTCCTTTCTTTTTGTGTTCAAAACTCCACTTATTTATACTACTTCTCTAACTTCAAGTGAGTCTTCAAGTCTCTGGATGTGGGCCCTTGGCCTTAATTGAAGCAAGTGAGGAAAACTCAAGCCCTTCTCATAACGTTACCGCTGGCGTTATCAACGTTGCCAACGCTACCCTGTGTGCGTACGCATTATAGATCATGCGTATGCATCCTTGTGAATTCTGCCACTTGTGCGTACGCACACTGACTTGTGCGTACGCATGCCTACCAATTTTCCTTTTGTGCGTACGAACACTAGGTCGTGCGTACGTACACTGCCCAAATCTTCCAATGTATTTGTCGAAGACATTACTGAGGCAGCATTAGCGTTGTTAACACTAGACATGGCATTACTACAGGCATTGTTGGCGTCGGTAATGCCCTCCTGGTTTCTCCTAGCGTTGGCACTGGCATTGTTGGCGTTGGCAACTCCCTCTTGATTGTGCTCCTAGTGTTATTGGCCAATGTTAGCTTGACCAACACTACAAGAGGCACGTTGTTACTAGTGTTAGCAACACTAATGCTCTTCATTCTTGCATGAGTGCCCCAACTAGCATTATGGTGCACGAAATTGTGATCATCAATGGCGCCAACAACTTGGTACGCACAATTGTAATCTCAACTCTTTATCACAACTTCGCACAACTAACCAGCAAGTGCACTGGGTCGTCCAAGTAATAAACCTTATGTGAGTAAGGGTCGATCCCACGGAGATTGTCAGCCTGAAACAAGCTATGGTCACCTTGTAAATCTCAGTCAGGAGGATTCAAATGGTTATGGTGAATTGATAATACAACATAAATAAAATATAAACTGGGATAGAGATACTTATGTAATTTATTGGTGAGAATTTCATATAAGCGTATAGAGATGCTTTCATTCCTCCTGAACCTCTGCTTTCCTGCTGTCTTCATCCAATCATTCCTACTCCTTTCCATGGCAAGCTTTATGTAGGATATCACCATTGTCAATGGCTACATCCCATCCTCTCTGTGAAAATGGTCCAATGCACTATCACCGCATGGCTAATCATCTGTCGGTTTTCGATCATACTGGAATAGGATTTACTATCCTTTTGCGTCTATCACTACGCCCAGCACTCGCGAGTTTGAAGTTCGTCACAGCCATCCCTTCCCAGATCCTACTCGGAATACCACAGACAAGGTTTAGACTTTCTGGATCTCAGGAATGGCCGTCCATGGGTTCTAACTTATACCATGAAGATTCTAATATCTCGGACTGGGTCCCCTGTATTAGATATCCAAGAGATACCCATTCAATCAAAGGTAGAACGGAAGTGGTTGTCAGGCACGCGTTCATAAGTTGGGAATGATGATGATTGTCACGATCATCACATTCACATTGAAGTGCGAATGAATATCTTAGAAGCGGAATAAGTTTGTATTGAATAGAAAAACAGTAGTACTTTGTATTAATCCATGAGGAACAGCAGAGCTCCACACCTTAATCTATGGTGTATAGAAACTCTACCGTTGAAAATACATAAGTGATGAAGGTCCTGGCATGGCCGAATGGCCAGCCCCCACTCGTGATCTAAAGATGAAACTAAAGATGTAAATACAATAGTAAAAAGTCCTATTTATGCTAAACTAGTTACTATGATTTATAGAAATGAGTAAATGATGCAGAAATCCACTTTCAGGGCCCACTTGGTGTGTGCTTGGGCTGAGCATTGAGCTTTACACATGTAGAGGCTTCTCTTGGAGTTGAACGCCAGTTTGTAACCTGTTTTTGGCGTTTAACTCCACTTTGCAACCTGTTTCTGGCGTTTAACTCCAGAATGCAGCGTGGAACTGGCGTTGAACGCCAGTTTGCATCGTCTAAACTCGGGCAAAGTATGGACTATTAAATATTGCTGGAAAGCCCTGGATTTCTACTTTCCAACACAATCGAGGGCCGCCATTTGGAGTTCTGTAGCTCTAAAAAATCCACTTTGAGTGTAGGGAGGTCAGAATCCAGCAGCATCTGCAGCCCTTCTTCAACCTCTGAATCTGATTTTCGCTCAAGTCCCTCAATTCAGCAAGAAAATACCTGAAATCACAGAAAAACACAAACTCATAGTAAAGTCCAAAAATGTTATTTTTATTTAAAAACTAATAAAAATATACTAAAAACTAACTAAATTATACTGAAAACTATGTAAAAACAATGCCAACAAGCGTATAAATTATCTGTTCATCACAACACCAAACTTAAATTGTTGCTTGTCCCCAAGCAGCTAAAAATCAAATAGGATAAAAAGAAGAGAATATACTATAGATTCCAAAATATCAATGAAACTTTGCTCCAATCAGATGAGCGGGACTTGTAGCTTTTTACCTCTTGAATAGTTTTGGCATCTCACTTTATCCATTGAAGTTCAGAATGATTGTCATCTATAGGAACTTAGAATTCAGATAGTGCTATTGATTCTCCTAGTTCAGTATGTTGATTCTTGAACACAGCTACTTTATGAGTCTTGGCCGTGGCCCCAAGCACTTTGTTTTCCAGTATTGCCACCAGATACATAAATGCCATAGACACATAATTGGGTGAACCTTTTTAGATTGTGACTCAGCTTTGCTAAAGTCCCCAATTAGAGGTGTCCGGGGTTCTTAAGCACTCTCTTTTTTTGCTTTAGACCTTGACTTTAACCGCTCAGTCTCAAGTTTTCACTTGACACCTTCCCGCCACAAGCACATGGTTAAGGACAGCTTGGTTTAGCCGCTTAGGCCAGGATTTTATTCCTTTAGGCCCTCCTATCCACTGATGCTCAAAGCCTTGGATCCTTTTTATTACCCTTGCCTTTTTGTTTTAAGGGCTATTGGCTTTTTGCTCTTGCCTTTTGGTTTAAAGAGCTTTTGGCTTTTTCTTCTTGCTTTTTCTTTTTCTTTCTTTTTTTTCGCTATTTTTATTTTTTTTTTTCTGCAAGCTTTTGTATTCACTGCTTTTTCTTGCTTCAAGAATCATTTTTATGATTTTTCAGATTATCAAATAACATTTCTCCTTTTTCCTTATTCTTCAAGAGCCAACATATTTAACATTCATAAACATCAAATACAAAAGACATATGCACTGTTCAAGCATTCATTCAGAAAACAAAAAGTATTGTTACCACATCAAAATAATTAAACTAGTTTCAAGGATGAATTCGAAACCCTGTACTTCTTGTTCTTTTGTTTTTAAAATAGTTTTCATTTAAGAGAGGTGATAGAGTCATAGGACATTCATAACTTTAAGGCATAGACACTTAGACACTAGTGATCATATAGTAAAGACACAAACATAAATAAAACATAAAGCTCAAAAATTGAAAAACAGTAAAATAAATAGACAAGGAGATTAAGGAATGAGTCCACCTTAGTGAGGGTGACGTCTTCCTCTTCTTGAAGAACCAATGGTGCTTTTGAGCTCCTCTATGTCTCTTTCTTGCCTTTGTTGCTCCTCCCTTATGGCTCTTTGATCTTCTCTAATCTCATGGAGGATGATGGAGTGCTCTTGGTGCTCCACCCTTAGTTGTCCCATATTGGAACTTATATCTCCTAGGGAGGTGTTGATTTGCTCCCAATGGTTTTGTGGAGGAAAGTGCATCCCATGAGGCATCTCAGGGACTTCATGGTGAGGAATTCCCTCATACTGTTGTTGAAGTCCTTGATCTCTTGTTTGCTCCATCCTTTTCTCAGAGGTGGAAGCAATTGCCTTCCCTTTCCTCTTTCTAGAGGTTTCTCTAGCCTTAGGTGCCATAAATGGTTATGGAAAAATAAAAAGCTATGCTTTTACCACACCAAACTTAAAATGTTTGCTCGTCCCCGAGCAAAAGAAGAAATAAAGTAGTAGAAGAAGAAGAAAATGTAGGAGATGGGGGAAGAAGATATATTCGGCCAAGGAAAAGAAGAGAGGGTTGTGTTGTGTGAAAATGAAGAAGGAGTGAGGGATTTATATAGGAGTAAGAGGGGTGTAGGGTTCGGCCATTAGGGTTGGGTTTGGAAGGGAAATTAGTTTGAATTTTGAAGGTAGGTGGGGTTTATGGGGAAGAGAAGATGGATGTGAGTGGTGAAGAGGTGATGGGAAAGAGTGATTGAGGTGATTGGTGAAGGGTATTTGGGGAAGAGAGTTATGAAAAGGTGTGAAGAGGAGAGCAGAAAGAGTTGGGGATCCTGTGGGGTCCACAGATCCTGAGGGGATCCTGTGGGGTCCACAGATCAAGTGGGGTCAAGGACTTAACATCCCTGCTCCAATCAGGCGTGTAAAATGCCTTTGCTATGCAATCCTGGCGTTTAACGCCAGACTGCTGCCTGTTTCTGGCGTTAAACTCCCAAATGTAGCTTGTTTCTGGTGTTTAACGCCAGGCAGATGCTTGTTTCTGGCGTTAAACACCAGCTTGGTGCCTGTTTCTGGCGTTAAACGCCAGACAGATGCTTGTTTCTGGCGTTTAAACGCTAGACTGCTCTCCTCCAGGGTGTGCTATTTTCAATGCTGTTTTTCATTCTGTTTTTTATTTTTCAGTAGCTGTTGTGACTTCATATGATCATCAACCTAATAAAACACGAAATAACAAAAAGAAAATAAAATAGATATGATTAAATAACATTGGGTTGCCTCCCAACAAGTGATTCTTTAATGTCAATAGCTTGACAGTGAGCTCTCATGGAGCCTCACAGATAATCAGAGCAAGGTTGGAACCTCTCAACACCAAACTTAGAGTTTGAATGTGGGGGTTCAACACCAAACTTAGAGTTTGGTTGTGGCCTCCCAACACCAAACTTAGAGTTTGACTGTGGGGGCTTTAGTTGACTCTGCAGTGAGAGAAGCTTTTCATGCTTCCTCTCCATAGTTACAGAAGGAGATCCTTGAGTCTTAAACACAAGGTTGTCCTCATTCAGTTAAAGGACCAATTCTCCTCTGTCCACATCAATCACAGCTCTTGCTGTGGCTCGGAAGGGTCTTCCAAGGATGATGGATTCATCCTCTTCCTTCCCAGTGTCTAGGATTATGAAATTAGCAGGGATGTAAAGGCCTTCAACCTTTACTAACACGTCCTCTACTTGTCCATAAGCCTATTTTCTTGAGTTGTCTGTCATCTCTAATGAGATTCTGGCAGCTTACACCTCAAAGATCCCAAGTTTCTCCATTATAGAGAGTGGCATTAAGTTTATTCCTGACCCCAGGTCACACAGAGCCTTCTCAAAGGTCTTGGTGCCTATTTTGTAGGGAATTAGGAATTTACCAAGATCCTGTTTCTTTTGAGGTAATTTCTGCCTATCCAATTCATTCAGTTCATTTGTGAGCAAGGGGGGTTCATCTTCCCAAGTCTCATTACCAAATAATTTGGCATTCAGTTTCATGATTGCACCTAGGTATTTAGCAACTTGCTCTTCAGTAATTTCTTAATCTTCTTCAGAGGAAGAATACTCATCAGAGCTCATGAAGCGTAGAAGGAGGTTCAATGGAATCTCTATGGTCTCTAGATGAGCCTCAGATTCCTTTGGTTCCTCAAAGGGATACCCCCTTATTGGTCACTGAACGTCCCAAGAGGTCTTCCTCACTAGGATTCACGTCCTCCTCTTCCTCTTTGGGTTCGGCCACACCATGTAAGGCTATGGCCTTGCACTCTCTTTTTGGATTTTCTTCTGTATTTCTTGGGAGAGTACTTGGAGGGATTTCAGTGACTCTTTTACTCTGCTGGCCCACTTGTGCCTCCAAATTCCTAATGGAGGACCTTATTTCATTCATCAAACTTACAGTGGCCTTAGATAGATCAGAGACTATATTTCCTAAGCTAGATGGATTCTGCTCAGAATTCTCTGTATGTTGTTGAGTGGATGATGGAAAAGGTTTGCTATTGCTAAACCTGTTTCTTCCACCATTATTAAAGCCTTGTTGAGGCTTTTGTTGATCCTTCCATGAGAAATTTGGATGATTTCTCCATGAGGGATTATAGGTGTTTCCATAGGGTTCACCCGTGTAATTCACCTCTGCTATTGCAAGGTTCTCAGGATCATAAGCTTCTTCTTCACAAGATGCCTCTTTAGTACTGTTGGATGATTCCTTCAATCCATTCAGACTCTGAGAGATCATATTGACTTGCTGAGTCAATATTTTATTCTGAGCCATTATGGCATTCAGAGTATCAATTTCAAAAACTCCCTTCCTCTGAGGCGTCCCATTACTCACAGGATTCCTTTCAGAAGTGTACATGAACTGGTTATTTGCAACCATGTCAATGAGTTCTTGAGCTTCTGCAGGCGTTTTCTTTAGGTGAATGGATCCACCTGCAGAATGGTCCAATGACATCTTTGATAATTCAGACAGACCATCATAGAATATATCCAGGATGGTCCATTCTGAAAGCATGTCAGAAGGACACTTTTTGGTCAGTTCCTTATATCTCTCTGAAGCTTCATAGAGGGATTCACCTTCCTTTTGTCTGAAGGTTTGAACATCCACTCTAAGCTTACTAAGCTTTTGAGGAGGAAAGTACTTGGCTAAGAAAGCAGTGACCAGCTTATCCCAAGAGTTCGGGCTGTCTTTAGGTTGAGAGTCTAACCATATTCTAGCTCTGTCTCTTACAGCAAATGGGAAAAGCATAAGCCTGTAGACCTCGGGTCAATCCCATTGGTCTTAACAGTATCACAGATTTGCAAGAATTCAGTTAAGAACTAAAAAGGATCTTCTGATGGAAGTCCATGAAACTTGCAATTCTATTGCATTAGAGAAACTAATTGAGGTTTCAGCTCAAAATTGTTTGCCCCAATGGCAGGGATTGAGATGTTTCTTCCATGTAGATTGGAATTAGGTGCAGTAAAGTCACCAAGCATCTTCCTTGCATTGTTGTTATTTTCGGCCATGTCTCCTTCTTTTTCGAAAATTTCTGTTAGATTTTCTCCAGAGAGTTATGCTTTAGCTTCCCTTAGCTTCCTCTTTAGAGTTATTTTAGGTTCCAGATCAGCTTCAACAAGAATGATCTTATCCTTGTTCCTGCTCATATGAAAAAGAAGAAAACAGAAAATATGGAATCCTCTATGTCACAGTATAGAGATTCCTTTATGTGAGTAGAAGAGAATAATAAAAGAAGGGGAAGAGAAAAACTCGAACACAGAGAAGAAGATGGTGTTCGAATTTTGGGTGGGAGAGAGGTGTTAGTAGATGAATAAATAAACAAAAGGAGGTGAGAGGGAGAGAATTTCGAAAAACATAAATTAAAATTAGAATTCGAAAATTAAGAAAGGAAAATTGAATCAAATTAAATTAAATTTAAAACAATTAGTTAATTTTAAAAAAAAGGAATTTTGAAAAAAAGGAAGGTGATTTTCGAAAATTAGAGAGAGAATTAGTTAGGTAGTTTTGAAAAAGATATGATTGAAACAAAAAGATAAGATTGGTTTGAAAAGATTTGAAAATTAAATTTTGAAAAGATAGGAAGTTAGAAAAGAAGTTAGAAAAGATTTTGAAATTGATTTTGAAAAAGATGTGATTGAAACTTATTTTGAAAAAGATTTGAAAAATATATTTAAAAAGATTTGATTTTGAAATTAAAGTTGATTACTTGACTAACAAGAAACTAAAAAGATATGAGTCTGGAGTTTAAAGATTGAACCTTTCTTACTAGGCAAGTAACAAACTTAAAAATTTTGAATCAATCACATTAATTGTTAGCATTAAATTCGAAAATATGAAACAAAAATAAGAAAAAGATTTTTGAAAATCATTTTGAAATTTTCGAAAATCATAAAAGAAAAATGAGAAAGATTTGAATTTTTTTTTTTTGAAAAGATTTGAAAAACATAGAATTTTTAAATTGAAAATTTGATTTGACTCATAAGAAACAACTAAATTTTAAAAAGTTTTGAAAAAGTCAACTCAAATTTTCAAATTTGATGAGAAGAAAAAGGGAAAGATATTTTTTTGATTTTTGAATTTTTAATGATGAAAGAGAAAAACGTCAAAAAGACTCAATGCATGAAAATTTTGGATCAAAACAAAGGAAACATGCAAGAACACTTTGAATGCAAAGATGAACACCAAGAACACTTTGAAGATCATGATGAACATCAAGTATGTATTTTTGAAAAAATTTTTAATAAAAAAAATATGCAAGACACCAAACTTAGAAATTTTTAATATTTAGATAATAAGAATTCAAGAATGCATATGAAAAACAAGAAAAGACACAAAACAAGAAAATATAAAGATCAAACAAGAAGACTTGTCAAGAATAACTTGAAGATCATGAAGAACACATGCATGAGTTTTCGAAAAATGCACAAATTTTAAAAAACATGCAATTGGCCCCAAACTTAAAAACTGACACAAGATTCAAGCAAGAAACACAAATTATTTTTGATTTTATGATTTTATAATTTTTTTTTGGATTTTTCGAAAATTATTTTGGAAAAACGAAAAAGAAGAAATTTTTTTTTATATTATTTTCGAAAATAAGAAGTAAAAAGCTTAAAAGTAAAATAAAATTACCTAATCTGAGCAACAATTTGAACTGTCAGTTGTCCAAACTCGAACAATCCCCGGCAACGGCACCAAAAACTTGGTGCACAAAATTGTGATTATCAATGGTGCCAACAACTTGGTACGCATAATTGTAATCTTAACTCTTTATCACAACTTTACACAACTAACCAGCAAGTGCACTGGGTCATCCAAGTAATAAACCTTACGTGAGTAAAGGTCGATCCCACGGAGATTGTCGGCCTGAAGCAAGCTATGGTCACCTTGTAAATCTCAGTCAGGCGGATTCAAATGGTTATGGTGAATTAATAATAAAATATAAATAAAATATAAACTGGGATAGAGATACTTATGTAATTTATTGGTGAGAATTTCAGATAAGCATATAGAGATGCTTTCGTTCCTCCTGAACCTCTGCTTTCCTGCTGTCTTCATCCAATCATTCCTACTCCTTTCCATGGCATGCTTTATGTAGGGCATCACCGTTGTCAATGGCTACATCCCATCCTCTCTGTGAAAATAGTCCAATGCACTGTCACTGTATGGCTAATCATCTGTCGGTTCTCGATCATACTGGAATAGGATTTACTATCCTTTTGCGTCTGTCACTACGCCCAGCACTCGCGAGTTTGAAGTTCGTCACAGCCATCCCTTTCCAGATCCTACTCGGAATACCACAGACAAGGTTTAGACTTTCCGGATCTCAGGAATGGCCGTCCATGGGTTCTAACTTATACCACAAAGATTCTAATATCTCGGACTCGGTCCCCTGTATTAGATATCCAAAAGATACCCATTCAATCTAAGGTAGAACGGAAGTGGTTGTCAGGCACGTGTTCATAAGTTGGGAATGATGATGATTGTCACGATCATCACATTCACATTGAAGTGCGAATGAATATCTTAGAAGCGGAATAAGTTTGTATTGAATAGAAAAATAGTAGTACTTTGCATTAATCCATGAGGAACAGCAGAGCTCCAAACCTTAATCTATAGTGTGTAGAAACTCTACCGTTGAAAATACATAAGTGATGAAGGTCCAGGCATGGCCGAATGGCCAGCCCCCAAAAATGATCTAAAGATGAAACTAAAGATGTAAATACAATAGTAAAAAGTCCTATTTATGCTAAACTAGTTACTAGGGTTTACAGAAATGAGTAAATGATGCAGAAATCCACTTTCAGGGCCCACTTGGTGTGTGCTTGGGCTGAGCATTGAGCTTTACACGTGTAGAGGCTTCTCTTGGAGTTGAACGCCAGTTTGTAACCTGTTTCTGGCGTTTAACTCCACTTTGAAACCTGTTTCTAGTGTTTAACTCCAGAATGCAGCGTGGAACTGCCGTTGAACACCAGTTTGCATCATCTAAACTCGGGCAAAGTATAGACTATTATATATTGCTGGAAATCTCTGGATGTCTACTTTCCAACACAATTAAGAGCGCACCATTTGGAGTTCTGCAGCTCCAGAAAATCCACTTTGAGTGCAGGGAGGTCAGAATCCAGCAGCATCTGCAGTCCTTCTTCAACCTCTGAATCTGATTTTTGCTCAAGTCCCTCAATTTCAGCCAGAAAATACCTGAAATCACAGAAAAACACACAAACTCATAGTAAAGTCCAGAAATGTAATTTTTATTTAAAAACTAATAAAAATATACTTAAAACTAACTAAATTAAACTGAAAATTATGTAAAAACAATGCCAAAAAGCGTATAAATTATCCGCTCATCACGTTAGCACTGGCATTACCAGCATTGGTAACGTTGATGCTGGCGTTATTGCCAGCGTTACCAATGTTGGCAGTGCCCTAGGTTTCCTCTTGAGCTGGCGTTACCAACGTTGGCAATATTTATGCTGGTGTTATTGCCAGCGTTGCCAACATTGCCAAAGCCCTTGTTTCCTTTGGGGCTGGCGTTAGTGAGGCTGTTTGTAGCGTTGCCAGCACCCTTGGTCTGTATGATCTTGGCATTGGTGAGCCTAAGTTAGCCGTTGGTAACACCTTTGGTCTTTGCTTTCCCTCTGCTTCTTCTTGCCTTGCCTACCATCAATCAAACAAGTGCATCAATGGTTGCTATTTCATGAATAATCACAAGATAATTCATCATTCATTACACCACTTTGTTCTGGTGTTACTCTCATAAAAATTATTATAATTCACTAATGTTTGATGAATCAAGACATGCACAAATAATTAATCCAAATGCTTGCTCATTGATGAAGACAGTGCATGAAACTAAGTAAAAACTTAGTAAAAATGGCTTGTGAAACTAGCCAAGATGCCCAGGCATCACCTGGTATAGCATGCAGTTAGTTGGACATGCATTTATCTTCTTGTATGCGATACCGAGCTTTCTTATGATCATCTTGGCATCGTGCATAGTGCTCAGAATCCTTGCATGCTCAAAGCCATCCGATAGCAACTCCAATATCATTCCGAAGGCCTTGTCACTCACTCTGCACATGGACTTTATATGATAGAGCCTCACCAAAAAATACAGCTTAGAGAACTTTGAACATCCTGGGTATAGCTCCTGTGCTCCATCTTCGAGTAGCTCATGCAAGTTGCAGGCCTCGTGACTACTTTCATTTGGGCCCAACGGCAACTCCTCCGGATCCATGCCAGCATGTTCATTCACTGAATCTTCTTCGTCGCCATGAAGTCTTGGAAAGTTGAATGCCTCTTGAACCATGTCAACCATTGGGTCTTTGAGGTTTCTATCGGATTCTGCTTCTTGTCCTTCACTAGAGCTCTCTACCACGTGTCTCTCACCATGATAAAGCCAAAATGTATAAGTAGAAGGGAAGGATTTTATCAGCAAATGATCGTATGCATCCTCTCTAGTTTGGAAAAGGCAGAACCTGCATTTTAGACACGGACAATGTATCATCCTATCGGATGATGCATTGGCAAATGCAAAATATAAGAATCTGTTCAACCCAATCCTATAATCTAGACTATCTCGTGGATTTGAAATCCAACTCTTATCAATGTCTAATTCAATGATATAATAGAACAACGAAAATTCAACTAATAAATTCAGACTACTGGAAAGAAAACAAAATAATAAATCATAAAGGTAACCAGGGAGTGTATAATATAATATGGTCATAGTATTTGAAATAAACCTGGAGAATAACACTTAAAATAAAAAATAGAAAATACAGTTACTAGCATCTAAGATAATACACACCGATAATATTATTCAAGAAAGTTGCTTACTCATTCTGGAAAATTCCGCACTTTAAAAAAAATTACTAGAAGAAAGAAACTCTGGGTCTAATGCCAAAAAATTGAAATGGAAAATAAAAACCTTCCCTAATAAAAAGGAAAAGAGGATTGTAAGTTAGATATAAGAAAATAATTATGTAATGGGATTGATGGCCTTATATAGATGAAAGCAAATAAATACCAGAGGACTGTGAAACTGCATTTCCTATGTAGAAGAAAAAGGCATTTTGGTCTTATGTTGTAATTTGGTTTGGAATAGTTTATGGAACTTTTTATTAACATATATACTGAAAAGACGATGATATTACAATATAGTGTATGAGATCTCGACGCATACAATATAGAACTATGAATAAGTGCATGAAAAGGATAAATTAGATAATATGGAGGAGAGTTTTATGCTTGAAAACACCCAAAATAAGAGTATAAAAGTTTCACGCAAGTTCAACAAAAAAAAATTTAAAAACTCTTACTAAAGGGAATATATTGGAGATGTATATGCATTTATATACCCCTGTCATTTTTTTTAAAAAAATTATTTAAAATATATGTCATTTTTAAAGTTCAAATCCCTTATAAGACCAAAAAAAAAGTAGCAGTAGCTCAAGTCAATTTAAGAAGACATTTTTAGAATATAATTGAAAAGGTTTAAAAAAACATGAATGGAATACTTCTTAAAAACATGTATATATAGCATAAAGCTATTAATATATGGAAAAGTTTCAAACACTCTGAATCATCATGATTATATTCAACATAATTCACAACTTAGAGAATGAGTTAGATTAAATAATATTTAGTTGCAAAGGAGAAAAGAGAGGTGAAATTTGTCTATCCTTGCATGCCATATTTTTTACTTCTTGTCTAAGGAGATTATTAGTCTGGTTTTAGTTTTGTTTATTATGTTTTATGGGATTTATTATTCTATATCAGTATATGTAAAAGCATATTTACTTTAATTTCTCTATGAAAATTAATTTTTGTCTTAGTATAACTAAAAATGTCATATTTTAAGCTAAAAATTGCAGAAAAATATATTGAATTCATGGCCAGAATTATAGTAACTGTAACACAATTCAAAGTCACACTGCTTAAAAGGAAAACAGACTTATATACATAAACTAAGCCATGGTGGAATTTTGCTCCAAATGGGAACACAAAGTTTAACAGGTGATCATATATTGACCATGTTTTTAATGTTATGCAATATGAAATTTTGTTTGAAGCTCTTTTAAATGATAAATGCTCTTGGTATGTCTACTATGACAAGCTGAGAAATTTAATGTTGTGTAAAATGTTGTTGCTTCAGTAATCTTGTAATAGAAAAGAATAATGTAACAAATCAAAAATCAAAATTGGCTTGGTTTTATTTCATCAAGTAATTTCTTAATTCTAAGTGTCGAAATACAATTAGGATTATATATTTCTAAAATAAAGTTACAAACTTAGTAGAGATATATGCCGCCGTTCAAATTTTGTATCTGACCGTCAACTATTCTTAAATTTTTTATTCTCCCTATACTTTGTGTTAATCCTCCCATATTTCACTTTGTGGCATTCATAATTTATATATATGTGTGCATGTTATGTGTGGGACAAATTCAGAATCAAATTCACATGTTTTTGCATTGTCTTGTGGCTGTGTTTTTATGGAACAATTTGATTAATATATTTAATGAATGTTGTGCATGCTGTGCAACAAATAAATCAGTTCTTATTGGCTATGTTTGTTGGGTTTGGAATCAGGAATGAGGGAAAATTTTTGTGGCACTGTAGCATACGCCACCATTTGAATTTTTTTCGTTGGAGAACGGAGCGTAATGCTCACACCTTAAATGATAAATATTTTAACAAGCAAGTTTTATGTTATTAGATGCCTGGCATCTAGTTGGTGTAAAGATCATGTTCATTATATATGACTTTCTTTCTCAGACATGTTGAGAGGTAGGAAAGCCATGCTTTATAGATATAGCTCATTGCAAATCTTATGCATTTTAACAATTAAATCAACCCAATCAAGGTTGTATCTAATAGTTTCATGTGACTGAAAAAACAATCAGCAGGAAAAAAATAACACAGAACTCTGTTTTAAGAAAAAGAGACTTGGAAAAAGAAAAGATGTGGTCCTCAAAGTATATTTAGGAAATCTGTCCTTGAAGAAGGAAAAATAAAAATTAAAAAGTACATTTAACTGAAATATGACAGTCAAGATTGTTTTAATCATTTGATACCAAACAAATTAAATTGGGCAAGGGTTCAAACCAAAATTCAGACAAATTAGAATCAAAGATCAATGTATCCAAATTTTAAAGAGGTTAGAGACTTCAATATATTTTTAAATTATCAAATATTTAAATATCCACAAATCAAAAAGTTAAAAATCAATTTATCCTTTTCTCTAAATAAAATTAGCACTACATAATAATTAGCACTGTGGTTGGTGCTGTTTTCTTGGGTGGCCAATCTTAATAAAAATTCCACTTAATTAATTAGTTCACTTGCTTCTTGGAGCATCAATCAAAATTTATCAAAATTAAAGTACTATAAGGAGTAATTAAACAGATTTTTAGCAACAACCGTACTATTTGGATTCTATTTGTAATCATTTTTTGTGGCTTAAAATTAAATTAGCTTTGGCTTAAACCAGAATTTTGCATATATTATTAGGTGGACTCACATTTCTATAAGAGGTGTATACAATGTTAACCAACCGATTTTTTGAGAACCTTACTTCTTTTTTTCAATGCAACTCTTGTTTTAATCTTGTGTTGCTTTATTATTTAACATGAATTTAAAAAATATTTACAATTACATATTTATGCTTGCACTACAAGAGAAGCGGGATTTTGTAGGTTCGTGCAGTTTCATTTTTTTCAGTTTGTCTATCTATGCATGGCATATTTTTTAGATTTCTCTAAGGAGATTACTGGTCTAGTTTTAGTTTTATGTATTATGTTTTCTGATCTTTATTATTCTATATAAGGGTATGTAAAAGCAAATTTACTTTTAGTTTCTCTATGAATATTAATTTTTGTCTTAGTATAATTAAACATGTTATATTTTAAGATAAAAATTGCAAAAAAATATACTCAATTCACAGCCAGAATTATAGTTATGTGGACACAATTCAAAGTTACACTGCTTATAAAAGAAAACACACTTACATACATAAACTTTGCCACGGTAGAACATTGCTACAAATGCTAACAAAGAGCATACATGATCTTAGATATTAGACTACATTTAGATATAGCTCATTGCAAACATGATGCATTTTAACAGTTCTGTCAACCCAATCGTGGTTGTATCTAACAGTTTCATATGACTAAAAACACAATCAGCAGGGGAAAAAAGAGAACACAGAACTCTGTTTTATAACTCTTTAATTCTGTTTTGTTTTTTCTTACATCTTTCCTAGTAAAAATTTTTGACTTAGTTTCTTGCTCCGTTGACTAACCACAGAAGGAAAATCTGTCAATGCTCTTGGATAATTGGTACTAATCACATGGCTTTGGATGGTCTTGATTATCAATTTAAACTATACAGCTACCCTAACATCCAAACAACACAGTGCAGCCGTTATCACTCTTATATTTTCAACAATGAATTGGGAACAATTAAATTAGGACTAGGGTTCGAACCAGATTAGGAATTGAATTGGTAACTGATGGGTAAACGAATTTGGTACACATAGATTCGATTAACAATCAAAATTATTCAATTCAAACAAAGGTACAGGACAAAAGATGAAATTGGAAGAGCAAGAAAAAGGGAGAAAGCGAACCAGGAAGCGAGGAGAGGGTGCATTCGAGCGGTGTACAACAGGGTACGGGGGAAGGTCGAGGATGACGACACCGAGGCAGTTGGGAAGCCATTTGCAACGACACCGGGACGTGCACGGTGGAGGGACGAACAACAGACGTGCCTCTCCATCTTCCTTTTACGCGGGAGATATGAGGCAGCTTAAGCAGATCTGTGACCTGGAACGATGTAGCGGCTGCAGCTGATGGACGGAATGTATACCACGGGAGTGAGTCTTGGACCTGGTGATTGGCACCTTTGCCCCCATTTTGGGTTCGCGCGTAAACTAGGGAAATTGGATTTGGCTTCCTCCAATTTTGGTTCTATATGTCAATTTGAGCTTTATATAATTTGGAGCGGTTGAGGCACAAAACTGCAGCTATGCCGACCGGTCTTGGACGGACATAAAATTCGCTATAAGAACTGCAGCTGCTCCATCACTTTGCAGCGGTCTGGCGAGACGCAGGCAATTCGCTGCTGCTAAGCGCCGCTTCTCTTGTAGTGATGCTTCCTTTGTAAAATTGCATGTTAGCTCACCTAGGGGCATCTTTTTTAATTCTCAAGCTATAGGGATCATGCTTGCTATGTGATTGATTTTTACTTCTATCTCTCTTTTCCTAAGTTGCATAGCAACTATGCTTCCTATTTTATGTCAATTAGGTTATGCGAACAAAATTCAAAGTGTGTTATTGATTGATGTGTGAATTTCATATTTCATTTAGTCCATTAAGTTATCTTGCACATCAACCAATTTCATTCATTATCGATTTCACAATTTCTTGATTATTGCTTGAATGCTTTCATGCCATTTTATTACTTATTTGCTTGTCTTAACTTACAAGTTTTTTTTAAAGCATCTCAAGCACACTAGAATGAGTGAAGTGCATACTTATTTTGTGTAATTGTGACATAACTTTTCAATGCTAGTGTGTGAATTCTATCCTGTGTGCAACTTAGAATTCACGCACTATTTTCCTTAATGTCACACTAATTCACTCACTTTATTTTAGTGATCATTACCTCATTCCAACAATATAAGCTTCCTTTCTTTTTAATTTTTCCATCTTACGGTGTTTTTTTCTATTTTTCATGGATGATTCACCATAAGCAATAAGGGAAGTGGAAGAAAGAACATGCAACAGCCGGTTAACCCACCAGCTGAAGGTGGCAATTCATGCAGTTGCCGTACCCCTTGCTCATCTTTGGATGCACCGAAGACAGTACAAACTTTTAAGTGTGGGGAGGTCGTCCGACCAATCGGCCAATTTTTGGGTGACAAATTTCTAATCCTAACACTTTCACATTTTATTTTTCTTCTACTACTAGGTCATTTAGAATTCTTAGTTGCATTTTCTTAGTTTGCATATACATAATAAGCTTTGTCAAAATAATAAAATAGTCTAAGAAAACTCCTTTTATATAGGGTATTGATATCCCAATTGATTTGAGTAAAAATTTTTCATAGAACTTGCTTGAATTATATATTGTGGAACATGTTTTTGAGATAAGAACACATAAGCTTGTGAGTTTTTTAGGCTAATTATGTGGTTACATCATATAACCACTATTTTCATTCTTGTGTGTGTTATTCTCTTTCTATGATTATAATCTTTGATTTGTTTGATTCTTTATGTCAATTATTTTGTGTATGAATGCATTTATATGATTGAGGCCTTGATTTCATTTGAGCTCACTTACCCAAATGGCCTTACCCTTTTGTCTACCATTGTTAGCCAATTTTGATCCTATTTTAATCCCTTTTTGTTATTAAATTTAGC
Organism: Arachis hypogaea; assembly: GCF_003086295.3. Classification (NCBI taxonomy): domain Eukaryota; kingdom Viridiplantae; phylum Streptophyta; class Magnoliopsida; order Fabales; family Fabaceae; genus Arachis; species Arachis hypogaea. Next base: position 54,273,413 of record NC_092049.1, read on the forward strand.
ACATTACTAGCTTAAAGCGGAAAATAATAAATGTTCTTCATTTGGATCTTTGATTAGCTTAGGCTAGTGAGGTTGTGTATCATCCAAGTGTGGAGAAGTTTGAAAACATAGGTTGAGGTAAAAGTGTGTTTTTATATTTTTGTTGAAAATCTTGGAAATTGGGTACATACTCATGCATTAAATGTTTTAACCATATGCATTGATATTCTTGTATATATTTTATTTTGAAAAAAAAAGGAAAAGAAATATATAAAAAAAGAGAAAAAGAAAAGAAAAGAAAAAGGAAAAGAAAGCAATAAAAAGGGGACAAAATGCCCCAAAGTAAAGTAATAACAACAATGTATATGGGTTGTAATTAAAAAGAGAATGCATGAGTGTGTGAAAAAAAGTGAAGAATGGGTAGTTAGGTTTGTATTTAAATTGAATAGGTATTATATGTGTTAGGTGAGAGCTTAAGTTAATCAAAGATTCAAATTTCAAGCTCACTTAGTCATATATATCCTTACCTTGACCCTAGCCCCATTACAACCTATGGAAAAACCTTCATGATATTCGTATGCATGCATTGAATAATTGTTTATTGTTAGATGAAAAACAAATCTTAGAAAGCATGATTTGAAGATAATATAGAGAATCAACCCTATATACTTGAGCGATTAGAGCAGATATACATTCGGTGAGGGTTCGATTGCTCAGTTACATGTTTTCACCTATGATCATCTCTTATCTTGCAAGTTGCAAATTCTTTTCTATAACTCAATTCAATTGTGGATTTGATTTGATTGTGATTACTTTAGCCTTATGTTCATATATGTATTCTTGGAAATTGACTTATTTTGACCAAGTAGATGCATTGCATATAGATAGTTTGCATTTAGATAGTTTACATTGAATAAATGTTGATACTCCCTTTCTTGTCTTTCTTGAGTTTAGCATGAGGACATGCTATTGTTTAAGTGTGGGGAGATTGATAAACCACAATTTTATGGTTTATCTTATATTGAATTTGGTGGACTTAATCAACTTTTCCTACATTTATTCATTAAAATAGCATAGTTTCATGATTTCTTCCTAAATTGTGCTTGAAATTAAAAACATGCTTTTTAGGCCTTATAATTCTAAATTTTATTCACTTTAATTCCCTTTGATGACTTGATATGTTTGTTGAGTAATTTCAGGTTTAGAAGGCAAAAATTGGATTGAAGAAATGAAGAAAAAGCATGCAAAAATGGAGAAATCATGAAGAAATAAAGTTTTGGAAATCCATAATGCTAGGTGGTATGGGAAAACGTGATTCACACTTTTCACATCTCCGCACAACTAACCAGTAAGTGCACTGGATTGTCCAAGTAATAAAACTTACGTGAGTAAAGGTCGATCCAACGGAGATTGTCGGCTTGAAGCCAGCTATGGTCATCCTTATAAATCTCAGTCAGGCGGAATCAAATGGTTATGATGTTTTGATAATTAAAATATAAATAAAACATAAAATAAGATAAAGTTACTTATGTAATTCATTAGTGGGAATTTCAAATAAGCATTTGGAGATGCTTTGTTGCTCCTGAACCTCTGCTTTCCTATTGTCCCCTTCCAATCATATGTGCTCCCTTCCATGGCAAGCTGTAGGATCCTCTCAGTGAAAATGGTCCTCTACGGTTTCTAAACGGCTAATCAACTGTCGAATTTCTCGTCTCGGATGAAAAATACCAGGTACAGCTACCGCATGGCTAATCATCTGTCGGTTCCCGCTAGCGTCGGAATAGGATCCATTGATCCTTTTGCACACTGTCACTGCGCCCAACATTCGCATGTTTAAAGCTCGTCACAGTCATCCCTTCCCATCTCCTACTCGGAATACCACAGACAAGGTTTAGACTTTCCGGAACCCAGGAATGTTGCCAATTGTTCTAGCCTATACCACGAAGATACTAATCTCATGGACTCGGTCCGTGTATTAGATATCCAAGAGAATATACTCCAGCTGTCGTCCAATGACTACGTTGAACATCATGTAGACCGCCTTGTGGTTGTCAGGCACGCGAATCTTGGCTAAGCAAGTAACGAAGATTGGGTGATTGCCACGGGTCACCCCTTCATTCTGACTTAACTGAATTAAGTACGAGAGTATATCTTGGAGAAGAAGTAGGTGTGAATTTAATAGAAAATAGTAGTAATTGCATTAATTCATGAAGAACAACAGAGCTCCACACCTTAATCTTTGGGGTGTAGAAACTCCACCGTAGAAAATACATAAGTGAAAGAGGTCTAGGCATGGCCGTGAGGCCAGCCTCCAAATGTGAAAAGATGATCTCAGAGAAAAAGTGATCAAAAGATATTCCAAAAGATGTAAAGTAAATCTCTAAAAGTAGTTTTTATACTAGACTAGTAACCTAGAGTTACAGAAAATGAGTAACTAAGTGCAGATAGTGCAGAAATCCACTTCCGGGGCCCACTTGGTGTGTGCTTGGGCTGAGCATTGAGCTTTACACGTGCATAGGCTGTTCCTGGAGTTAAACGCCAGCTTTGGTGCCAGTTTGGGCATTTAACTCCAATTCTGGTGCCAGTTTGGGCGTTTTACACCAAGATGTTTTAGGGTGGCTTTGGACGCCAGTTTGGGCCATCAAATCTCGGGCAAAGTATGGACTATTAAATATTTCTGAAAAGCCAAGGATGTCTACTTTCCAACGCAATTGAGAGCGCACCAATTGGGCTTCTGTAGCTCCAGAAAATCCATTTCGAGTGCAGCAGGGTCAGAATCCAACAGCATCTGCAGTCCTTTTTCAGCCTCTGAATCAGATTTTTGCTCAAGTCCCTCAATTTCTGCCAGAAAATACCTGAAATCAAAGAAAAACACACAAACTCATAATAAAGTCTAGAAATGTGATTTTTGAATAAAAACTAATAAAAATATAATAAAAAGTAACTAAAACATACTAAAAACTATGTAAAAACAATGGCAAAAAGGGTATAAATTATCCGCTCATCACTAGGTGTACGCGTGACCAGAGTTTGTCAAGTGACGCATACGCGTGATCACCACGTACGCGTGACAAGCAGCACATGACCTCATTTAATGCAATACGCTAGTGGCGAATTCTAGGCTTCCAAAACCCAATCCAACTCATTTTTGAAGCTATTTCAAGCAGAATTCAAGTAGAAACAAGTGGAGAGCAATTAGGATAGTGTAGTAACATGCTTTAGGTTATATTCTAGAGAGTGAATATCTCTCTTCTCTCTAGAGTTAGGGTAGATCTAGGTTAGATCTTTTCATAGATTTAGGTTTCAATTATTGTTTTGATTTAGTTTTCTTTACTATTTCTTGTTCTTACATTTTGGTCCTCTTAGTTTTACTTGTTATTTCTTTTAATTGGCTATTTTGTTGTTGATGAATTCTTGTTGGATTATGATTTCCTTCAATGCAATTTAATGTTTTATCTTTTCTTATAGTTTAATTTAGTTGTTATTATTTTTTTCGTATACTGGGTAGTTGTAGATTTTACTAATTCATGCAATTTACCATGCTTTATGTTCATGCACACTAGATGTTTGATGAAATGCTTGAATTGGTTTTAGAGTAGATTTTTGTGTTCTTGGCTTGGGTTGGTAACTTGGATGACCTTGAGTTACTAATATCCAAGTGATTGATAATTTGTCTCCATTCACACTAGTTTTCACTAAATTAATTAGTGAGTGGCTAGGACTTATAGAGTAGGATCAATTAAGCTCACTTGACTTTCCTCTAATTTTAGGGATGACAAAGTGGGAATGATCCTTGTAATTATCATGTTGTGGTTAGTAACAAGGATAGTGATCCTTAACCATCAACCCTTGCCAAGACCTTTTTACCATTTGAGTTTCCTTTATTTTCTTACAATTTATTTTCTTGCCAAGGAGAAAGGGAGCTCAATGATAAATCCCAATTTTATGGTTTATATTGTTTTGAATTTTGGGGTTTTTGTCAATATTTCTCACACTTATTCACAAGAAATGCATGGTTTTGTGTTCTCTTCCTAATTTTGCTTCATGATAAAAAAAACATGTTTATTTTGCCTTAGAATTGCTATATTTTGATCCTCTTTTATTTCCATTCGATGCTGTGATGTATTTGGTTAGTGATTTCAGGATTTATAGGGCAGGAATGGCCTAGAAGAGAGAAAGAAAGCATGCACAAGAGGAAAGAACAAGAAGATTTAAATTTTGGGAACTTCGCAAAAGGGCGCGCACGCGCACTGCATGCGCACGCGTGCATGAGGATAGCTGGAAGCGACGCGCAAGGATGGACGCATCCGCGACGCACGCGTGGATCACAAAAGCAATCGGCGCGCACGCGCGGAAAGCTACACATGACTTCATTAAAGGAAATCGTGCCTGGCGAAGGATGCTAGGGGAAAAGGGGGATCAATCATTTTACACATAGACATAATTTTTAGCTAGTTTTGGTTCTTTGTTCTTTTAGGGAGAGAATTCCTTGTTCCTCTCTAGATCTAGCTTTAATTTGATCTTTCCTTGTTGAATTCTGAATTGGATCTTGTTAATTACTAGTTTTAATTGTTTAATTTGAGTTTCTCTAGTATATTTGTGTTAGATCTTGTGTTAGTTTTATGTCTCCTTGTTATTTATCATTTTATACCCATTTCATGAATCTTGTGGATCTTGATTTGTTATTGTTGCATTCATAATTTCCATGATTAATTGTGTTGTTTGAGTGATTGTATGTTGATAATTGTTAGTGGGTACTTGTTAGTTTCAATTTAATTGCAATTTGAATATGTCTTTTATTAATGCTTACCATGTGTTTGATAAAATGTTTCCTTTGATTATGGAGTAGTTCTTTTTACTCTTGGCCTAGGCTAAGGGAATTGGGTAAACTTGAGTCATTGGGTCTAATGGATTTGATGATTTGGAAACACTTAGTGGTCAATTTGATAGCCATTGACACTAGCCTACTATCAAGTTAATTGGTAGTGAGGTTGGACTTTATGGGTTGATGTTGATCAAACCATTTAACATACTTCAAGTATAGAAGTAAACTTAATGAGTTTGGTTCCTCATAATTGTCAAGATATGGTTATTAGACAAGGATGGTGACCCTAATTCCCATGTCTAGCCAAGAGTTACTTTTATCATTCATATTTGAAAACCCAAAAATCTTGATTGCCTTGTCTTAGTAATAGTTACTTGCTTAGTTTAGAATTAATTTAGATTTTGCTCTAAATGTTTGAGTTAGTTTCTTGCATTCCAAGATTACTTGCTTGTTAAGATTTCTAGTTTAATTTCTTGCTCATGACTTGCAACCCCGGATATCTAACCAATGTTAAAGCACATGTTTGCCCATTCCTTGTGAGATGACCCGAGGTTTGAATACTTTGGTTACTTTTATTGGGGGTTGAACTTGTGACAACCAATTTCTCTTCTAAATTTGATACTTGACGATTGTTGTTGGGAAGAGCTATACTTGCAACGGGATTTTATTGAGAAAGTCTATACCAACATAGTCTCTTAAGGTGCATCACTCAACTGTAAGAGGATTATAACATGAGAGAAGTAAAAAGGTCAACCACTTTCAAATATACAACTTGGGTTTTGGCAATACAATGTGGTTTGACTCTCATGTCAATCCGAATGAATTATCCTTTCCACGGAGGTAAATCTTTACCCACTAGGCAAGAGGATAGCAAGTTACAAACTCTATTTTTTCTTGGTAGGGCATGTATTTTACTATAAAATTGAAATAGTAAACGGTGCGGTTACCCCTATTGTGGTGACGAATCTTGTATGTGTTCCTAAGAAAAAGGAATTTGTCTAATTTTTGGGGTCTTGAAAGGGGACATGGAAACACATAAGAACTCTTGAATGGAAATCAAAAAATAGATGTAACTCCAGTAACTCCGAAAATGGTAAGATCTTTAGCACAAGAATGCAAGAAGAGGGGTTGAACCGTATTATCTTGACTTGGTTCTTATTTTTTTTAATTTTAAGAAAAGAATACCGAGTCGGGTTCTTCTCCTACCCATATCAAATAGAACCTGCTGAACCAAATGTTCTTCATGGAAAACCTGATTTATTTAGATCGGGAAAATCATACAGGTTTTTTGAAATTATGTACTATTCCTCAAATCCGTAGTCAATCCTATTTCCGATAGGAGTAGTTGATAGTCAAATCCTATTTTTCTCATTATTTTCGTATCCATAATAGTGTGAAAAGAAGGCATGACTCCAAATTTTTCAAGAATAGTGGTGTTGAGTTTCTCGACCCTTTGCCTTAGGATTTGTTAGTTCTATTTCTCGGTAGAGGCAAGAGAAGTGTATAACTCAGCGGTAGAGTGTCACTTTGACATGGTGGAAGTCATCAGTTCGAGCCTGATTATCCCTAAACCCAACCTAATGTGAGTTTTTCTATTTTGATGCCATAATCGAATGAGAATTTAAAATAGATAAAAAAGAGGCTCGTGGGATTGACGAGATGGGGGCTATATTTCTAGGAGCAAATTCTGAATTCCAAATCAGCTTTGTCTATGAGCAAGGAAGCTATAAGTAATGCAACTAGAAATTTCATGGATAGTTCGGTCCTAATTTATTTTTAGTTGCTTGGGGACAAGCAACAATTTAAGTTTGGTGTTGTGATGAGCGGATAATTTATACGCTTTTTGGCATTGTTTTTAGTATGTTTTTAGTATGATTTAGTTAGTTTTAATTATATTTTTATTAGTTTTTAAATAAAAATCATATTTCTGGACTTTACTATGAGTTTGTGTGTTTTTCTATAATTTCAGGTATTTTCTGGCTGAAATTGAGGGAGCTGAGCAAAAATCTGATTCAGGCTGAAAAAGGACTGCAGATGCTGTTGGATTCTGACCTCCCTACACTCGAAATGGATTTTCTGGAGCTACAAGAGTCTAAATGACACGATCTTAATTGTGTTGGAAAGTAGACATCCAGGGTTTTCCAGAAATATATAATAGTCCATACTTTGCTAAAGGATAGACGACGTAAACTGGCGTTCAACGCCAGTTCCATGTTGCAGTCTGGCGTCAAACGCCAGAAACAGGTTACAAATTGGAGTTGAATGCCAGAAACAGGTTACAACCTGGCGTTCAACTCCAGAAACAGCCTAGGCACGTGAGAAGCTTAAGTCTCAGCCCCAACACACACCAAGTGGGCCCCAGAAGTGGATTTCTGCACCAATAATCTTAGTTTATTCATTTTCTGTAAACCTAGGTTACTAGTTTAGTATTTAAACAACTTTCAGAGATTTATTTTGGACCTCATGATATTTTATATCTGAACTTTGTACTCTTTGACGGCATGATTCTCTGAACTCCATTGTTGGGGGTGAGGAGCTCTGCTGTGTTTCGATGAAGTAATGCAACTATTTCTGTTTTCTATTCAAACACGCTTGTTTCTATCTAAGATGTTTATTCGCACTTCAATATGATGGATGTGATGATCTGTGACACTCATCATCATCCTCAACCTATGAACGCGTGCCTGACAACCACCTCTGTTCTACTTTCGATTGAATGAATATCTCTTGGATTCCTTAATCAGAATCTTCATGGTATAAGCTAGAATCCATTGGCAGCATTCTTGAGAATCTGGAAAGTCTAAACCTTGTATGTGGTATTACGAGTAGGATTTAGGGATTGAATGATTGTGACAAGCTTCAAACTCACAAGCGCTGGGCGTAGTGACAGACGCAAAAGGATCAATGGATCCTATTCCAGCATGAGTGGGAACCGACAGATGATTAGCCGTGCGGTGACAGCGCACCTGGACCTTTTTCACTGAGAGGACGGATGGTAGCCATTGACAATGGTGATCCACCAACACACAGTTTGCCATAGGAGGAACCTTGCGTGCGTGAAGAAGAAGACAGGCAGAAAGCAGAGATTCAGAAGACAAAGCATCTCCAAAACTCCAACATATTCTCCATTACTGCAGAACAAGTATTTAATTCATGCTCTTTTATTCTTCGCAATTCATACTGATAATTATAATTGATTTCCTGACTAAATAACCATAGATTGCTTCAAACCAACAATTTTCGTGGGATCGACCCTTACTCACGTAAGATATTACTTGGACGATCCAGTGCACTTGCTGGTTAGTGGTACGAGTTGTGAAAAGTGTGATTCACAATTCGTGCAACAAGTTTTTGGCGCCGTTGCCGGGGATTGTTCGAGTTTAAACAACTGACGGTTCATCCTGTTGCTTAGATTAGGAAGATTTTGTCTTTTGGGTCAGAGTCTTTTACTTTCTTTTAAAAAATCTTTCAAAATTTTTATTTTTCTTTATTAATCTGTGTTTTGTCTTGGAGTCTTTTATTATTGTTCTTGTTAAAATTTTAGTATCCTTATTTTCATTTTCAAAAATTTTTTTTTTCGAAATTTTCTTTTTTTTACTAATAATTGAGTTTTTCTGTTTGAGTTTAGTTTTATATTTTAAGTTTGGTGTCAATTGCATGTTTTTATTTTCTTTTAAATTTTCGAATTTGTGTTTATTGTTCTTTCTTAATCTTCAAGTTGTTCTTGTTTATTTTCCTTGTTTGATCTTTAGTTTTTCTTGTTTTGTGATTTTTTTTGTTTTTCTTGTGCATTCTAGAATTATTAGTTTCTAAAAAAAAATAAAATAAAATATTTTTATGCATTAGACACCTTGTTAAAACACTTTAAATTTATATCTCAATTGGCTAGAGCGTGGTGCTTATGTTCTTGGTAATTGGCTATCTTCTTAAAAAAACTTTTTCAAAATAATAATTTTTCTTTGGATAAATATTGTGCCAAACTTTAAGTTTGGTGTTTTCTTGTTGATTTTTCTTTAGTTTTCGAAAATTTTATCTTGGTTTTCTAAAAATTTTAAGTTTGGTGTTCTATCTTCATGTTCTTGCTGTTCTTGTGAGTCTTCAAAGTGTTCTTGAGTCTTCCTTGTGTTTTGATCTTAAAATTTTTAAGTTTGGTATTCCTTGGTGTTTCCCTCCAAAATTTTCGAAAATAAAGAGTATTAGATCTAAAAATTTTAAGTTTTGTGTCTTTTTATTGTTTTTCTCTTTCCTTATTGAACTCAAAAATATCTTTTCCCTTTATTTTAATTGATTTTTCGAATTTTTCTTTTAAAAAATTCAGATTTTATTTTAAAATTTTTTATTTTATCTTATCTTAGTTTTAAAATTTCAAAATTCAAATCTTTTTCAAAAAATCATATCTTTTTCAAAATGTTATCTTATCTTATTTCAAATTTCAAATTTCAACTTCCAAAATTCAAAATTCAAATTTCAAAATTCAAATTTTAAAATTTAAAATTTAAAATTTAATTTTCAAATTTCAATTTTCAAATCTTTTCAAAATTTTCTTTTTCAAATCCTTATCTTAATATTGTTGACTTTTTCGAAAAATTCAAAATTCAATTTTTAAATTTTAATTTTCAAATTTCAAATTTCAAATTTCAAAGTTCAAAATTAATTTTCAAATTTAAAATTTAAATTTCAACACTTTTTAATTTAAATTCCTTATCTTCTCTTACCTAGCTTATCTTATCTTTTCTAATCTCAAATCTTAAAATCAAATCTTTTTCATATCTTTTCTTTATTTTATTTTATTTTATTTTCTTACAAGTATCTTTAATTTTAAGACATATCTTTTTCAAAACTTCCTAACCAATTTCTCTTTCTTCATTTTTTTCGAAAATCCTCACCCACATTTCTTTCAAATCTTTTTAATTAATTTAGTTTTCAATTTTCTTTTATTTCTTTTTCTTCTAATTTTCGAAAATATAGTAAATTTTTCAATTATTTTATTTTATTTTATTTAATTTTAATTTCGGTTTTCAAAAAAAAAATTATTTGCAATCCGCATCATCTCCCTTTCTCCATCATGGACCTAAGTGGAAATGAACAGTCCAGAAGGACTCTGGGGTCATATGCTAACCCCACTACTGCTTCATATGGGAGCAGTATCTGTATACCCTCCATTGGAGTCAGTAGCTTTGAGTTGAATCCTCAGCTCATTATCATGGTGCAGCAAAATTGCCAGTATTTCGGTCTTTCACAGGAAGAACCTACAGAGTTTCTGGCACAATTTTTACAAATTGCTGACACAGTACATGATAAGGAAATAGATCAGGATGTCTATAGATTATTACTGTTTCCATTTGCTGTAAAAGACCAAGCTAAGAGGTGGTTAAATAACCAACCTAAGGCTAGCATAAGGACATGGAAATAGCTGTCAGAAAAATTCCTGAATCAATACTTCCCTCCAAAATGGATGACACAGCTAAGGCTGGACATCCAAGGCTTTAAACAAGGAGATAATGAATCTCTTTATGATGCCTGGGAGAGATACAGAGAGATGCTAAGAAAATGCCCCTCTGAAATATTTTCAGAATGGGTGCAGTTAGACATCTTCTATTACGGGCTTACAGAGAAAGCTCAGATTTCTCTAGACCACTCAGCTGTTGGATCTATACACATGAGAAAGACAATTGAAGAGGCTCAAGAGCTTATTGATACTGTTGCCAGAAATCAGCATCTGTACCTAAGCAGTGAATCTTCCAGGAAAGAAGAGGCTAAAACAGTAACTGCTGAACTCAGTCCTGCAGAACAAATTACTGAATTCAATCAGCAATTGGACTTTCTAACAAAATAGTTGGCCGAATTCAAGGAGATACTACAAGACACAAGAATGGCTAATCTGAATATGGAAGTACAGTTGAAGCAAACAGAACAGCAGTTATCAAAACAAATAACAGAAGAGTGCCAAGCAGTTCAATTAAGAAGTGGGAAAACATTAAATACCTCACTTCAAGGCAGCAGGAAGCCAAGAAATGAACAAACTGCTATTCAAAATCCCTCTGAGGACAGTAAGAGCCCAGAGAGGAATAACTCTGGCGTTCAAACGCCAGAAACAGGCAGGGATTTGGCGTCAAACGCCCAATGGAAGCTCAGTTCTGGCATTCAAACGCCAGGAACAAGTAAGGAGTTGGCGTCCAACGCCACTCCAGCTTCTAACTCTGGCATTCAAATGCCATTGAAGGATCAGACACACACAAGTGCTGATAACATCCCCTCTAAAAAGGCTTCTCCAACCACCTCTGTAGGAAATAAACCTGCAGGAACTAAGGTTGAGGAATACAAAGCCAAGATGCCTTATCCTCAAAAACTCCGCCAAGAGGTGCAGGACAAGCAATTTGCTCGCTTTGCAGACTATCTTAGGACTCTTGAAATAAAGATTCTGTTTGCAGAGGCACTTGAGCAAATACCCTCTTATGCGAAGTTCATGAAAGAGATCGAGTCAAAAGAAGGATTGGAGAGAAACTGAAAGAGTTCTCCTCACTGAAGAATATAGTGCAGTCATTCTGAAAAGCTTCCCAGAAAAGCTTAAGGATCCCGGGAGCTTTCTGATACCGTGCACATTAGAGGGTAATTGCACCAAGACAGCTTTATGTGATCTTGGGGCAAGCATCAATCTAATACCTGCATCCGCTATCAGAAATCTTGGTTTAACTGAAGAAGTCAAACCAACCCGGATATGTCTCCAACTTGCTGATGGCTCCATTAAATACCCATCAGGCGTGATTGAAGACATGATCGTCAGGGTTGGACCATTCGCCTTTTCCACTAACTTTGTGGTGCTAGAAATGGAAGAGCACAAGAGTGCTACTCTCATTCTAGGAAGACCTTTCCTAGCAACTGGACGAACTCTCATTGATGTCCAAAAGGGGGAAGTAACCCTGAGAGTCAACGAGGATGAGTTTATGTTGAATGATGCCAAGGCTATGCAGCATCCAGACACACCAAAAGACTGCATGAAAGTTGATCTCATTGACTCTTTAGTAGAGGAAATCAACATGGCTGCGAGTCTCGAATCAGAGCTAGAAGACATCTTTAAAGATGTTCAGCCTGATTTGGAGGATTCAGAGGAATCGAAAGAACCTCTGAAACTTCCTCAGGAAGAGGAGAAACCTCCTAAACCTGAGCTCAAGCCATTACCACCATTCCTGAAATATACATTTCTGGGAGAAGGTGACACTTTTCCGGTGATCATAAGCTCTGCTTTAAATCCACTAGAAGAGGAAGCACTACTTCAAGTAATAAGGACACACAAGACAGCTATTGGGTGGTCCATAAGTGACCTTAAGGGCATAAGCCCAGCTAGATGCATGCACAAGATCCTATTGGAGGATGATGCTAAGCCAGTGGTTCAACCACAGAGGCGGCTAAATCTAGCCATGAAGGAGGTGGTGCAGAAAGAGGTCACCAAGTTACTGGAGGCTGGGGTTATTTATCCCATTTCTGACAGCCCCTGGGTGAGCCCTGTCCAAGTTGTGCCCAAAAAGGCAGGCATGACAGTGGTTCATAATGAAAAAGATGAACTGGTTCCTACAAGAACAGTTACAGGGTGGCGCATGTGTATTGACTACAGAAGGCTCAATACAGCCACCAGAAAGCATCATTTTCCTTTACCATTCATAGACCAAATGCTAGAAAGACTAACAGGTCATGAATACTACTACTTTTTGGATGGCTATTCAGGTTACAACCAGATTGCAGTAGACCCACAGGACCAAGAGAAAACAGCATTCACATGTCCTTCTGGAGTGTTTGCCTACAGAAGGATGTCTTTTGATCTGTGCAATGCACCTGCAACCTTTCAAAGGTGCATGCTCTCTATCTTCTCTGATATGGTAGAAAAATTTCTAGAAGTCTTCATGGATCACTTTTCAGTATTTGGAGACTCATTCAACTCCTGCCTTGACCATTTAGCACTTGTTCCGAAAAGATGCCAAGAGACCAACCTGGTTTTAAACTGGGAAAAATGTCACTTTATGGTGACTGAAGGAATTTTCCTTGGGTATAAAATTTCAAACAAGCGAATAGAGGTGGATCAAGCTAAAGTGGAAGTAATTGAAAAATTACTACCACTTGCCAATATTAAGGCAATCAGAAGCTTTCTGGGGCATGCAGGATTCTATAGGTGGTTTATAAAGGATTTTTCAAAAATCGCAAAACCTCTGAGCAATTTGCTAGCTGCTGACACGCCCTTTGTGTTTGACACAGAGTGTTTACAGGCATTTGAAATCCTGAAAGCTAAGCTGGTTACAGCACCAGTTATTTCTGCACCAGACTGGACATTACCATTTGAACTAATGTGTGATGCTAGTGACCATGCCATTGGTGCAGTACTGGGACAGAGGCATAACAAGCTTCTGCATGTCATTTATTATGCTAGCCGTGTTTTAAATGATGCCCAGAAAAATTACACAACCACAGAAAAAGAATTGCTTGCAGTGGTTTATGCCATTGACAAGTTTAGATCATACTTAGTAGGATCAAAAGTGATTGTGTACACTGACCATGCTGCTCTTAAATATCTACTCACAAAGCAGGATTCAAAGCCCAGGCTCATAAGATGGGTGTTGCTTCTGCAAGAGTTTGATATAGAAATAAGAGACAGAAAAGGGACAGAGAACCAAGTGGCTGATCATCTGTCCTGGATAGAACCACTAGAAGGGGCGTCCTTTCCCTCTATTGAGATCTCTGAAACCTTTCCGGATGAGCATTTGTTTGCCATTCAGGAAACACCATGGTTTGTAGACATTGCAAACTATAAAGCTGCAAGGTTCATACCCAAAGAGTACAGCAGGCAACAAAAGAAAAAATTAATCACTGATGCAAAGTACTACTTGTGGGATGAACCATATCTCTTTAAGAGATGTGCAGACGGAATAATCCGTAGGTGTGTGCCTAGAGAAGAAGCACAGAAGATCCTATGGCATTGTCATGGATCACAATATGGAGGAAATTTTGCAGGTGAGCGAACAGCTACAAAAGTCCTCCAATGTGGCTTCTACTGGCCCACTCTCTATAAAGACTCTCGAGAGTTTGTGCGTAACTGTGACAGCTGCCAGAGAGCTGGTAATCTGCCTCACAGTTACGCCACGCCTCAGCAAGGGATCTTGGAGATTGAGTTGTTTGATGTATGGGATATTGACTTCATGGGGCCTTTCCCACCATCATACTCAAACACTTATATTCTGGTGGCAATCGACTATGTATCCAAATGGGTAGAGGCCATTGCCACACCCACTAATGATACTAAGACAGTGCTGAAGTTCCTCCAGAAATATATCTTCAGCAGGTTTGGTGTCCCTAGAGCACTAATTAGTGATGGGGGCACTCACTTCTGCAACAAACAGCTTTACTTTGCTATGGTCCGGTATGGAATTAGCCACAAGGTGGCAACTCCATATCATCCACAGATAAATGGGCAAGCTGAAGTCTCTAATAGAGAACTAAAAAGAATCCTAGAACGGACTGTAAGTACCTGTAGAAAGGATTGGGCAAGAAGCTTGGATGATGCTCTGTGGGCTTACAGAACAGCATTCAAGACTCTTATAGGGACCTCTCCATACCAGCTTGTGTATGGTAAGGCCTGTCATCTGCCCGTGGAACTGGAGCATAAAGCCTACTGGGCAACCAGATTCCTAAACTTTGATGCCAAATTAGCTGAGAAAAAAGATTGCTCCAGTTGAATGAGCTAGAGGAATTTAGACTCACTGCTTTCGAAAATGCCAAGCTTTACAAAGAGAAAGCAAAAAGGTGGCATGACAGAAAGCTATCATCTAGAGTCTTTGAACCAGGACAGAAGGTTCTGCTGTTTAACTCTAGGCTCAGGTTATTCCCCAGGAAACTGAAATCCCGGTGGACGGGACCATATGTGATTACAAGTGTGTCACCATATGGCTATATGGAGCTTCAAGACATTGATTCTAATAAGAAGTTCATTGTTAATGGACAGATAATCAAGCACTATCTTGAAGGCGATGTTGAGCAAGAGTGCTCAAGGCTGAGGCTAGATTAAAAGCTCAGCAAGGTCCAGCTAAAGACAATAAAGAAGCGCTTGTTGGGAGGCAACCCAATGTTATTTAATTATATCTATTTATTTTCTATTGCTATTTTATGTCTTCTTAAGGTTGATGATCATGTGAAGTCACAAAAACTACTGAAAAATCAAAAACAGAATGAAAAACAGCAATAAAAATAGCTTACCCTGGAGGAGGAGTATTCTGGCATTTAAACGCCAGAGACAAGCATCTGTCTGGCATTTAACGCTAGAAACAGGCACCAAGCTGGCGTTTAACGCCAGAAACAAGCATCTACCTGGCGTTAAACGCCAGAAACAAGCTACATTTGGGCGTTTAACGCCAGAAACAGGCAGCAGTCTGGTGTTAAACGCTAGGATTACACAACAAGGGCGTTTTACATGCCTAATTAGAGCAGGGATGTTAAGTCCTTGACCCCACTTGATCTGTGGACCCCACAGGATCCCCTCAAGATCTGTGGATCCCATAGGATCCTCTCAGAATCTATGGACCCCACAGGATCCCTACCTTTCCTTCTTCATTTTCACACAACACAACCCTCTCTTCTTCCACTTGGCCGAATACATCTTCTTCCCCCATCTCCTCCATTTTCTTCTTCTTCTACTACTTTCTCTCTTCTTTTGCTCGGGGACGAGCAAACCTTCTAAGTTTGGTGTGGAAAAAGCATTGTTTTTTTTGTTTTTCCATAACCACTAATGCCTCAAGGGATGCACTTCCCTCCACAAAACTATTAGGAGCAACAAAGACAAGGAAGAGACATAGAGGAGCTCAAGAGCACCATTGGTTCTTCAAGAAGAGGAAGACACCACCCTCACTAAGGTAGACCCGTTCCTTAATCTCCTTGTTCTTATTTTCCTGTTTTTCGTTTATTATGCTTTATGTTTTATTTATAATTGTGTCTTTACTATATGATCTCTAGTATCTAAGTGTCTATGTCTCAAAGATATGAATGTCCTATGAATCCACCACCTTTCTTAAATGAAAAATGTTTTCTGAAAAAGAAAAAGAAGTACATGAATTTCAAATTTTAAATAGTTTAATTATTTTGATGTGGTGGCAATACTTTCTGTTTTCTGAATGAATGCTTGAACAGTGTATATGTCTTTTGAATTTGTTGTTTATGAATGTTAAAATTATTGGCTCTTGAAAGAATGATGAAAAAGGAGAAATGTTATTTGATAATCTAAAAAATCATAAAAATGATTCTTGAAGCAAGAAAAAGCAATGAAGAACAAAGCTTGCAGAAAAAAAAATGCAAAAAAAAAAGAGAGCAAGAAAAAGAAAAAGCAAGCAGAAAAAGCTAAAAGCTCTTTAAACTAAAAGGCAAGGGTAATAAAAAGGATCCAAGGCTTTGAGCATCAGTGGATAGGAGGGCCTAAAGGAATAAAATCCTGGCCTATGCGGCTAAACCAAGCTGTCCCTAACCATGTTCTTGTGGCGTGAAGGTGTCAAGTGAAAACTTGAGACTGAGCGGTTAAAGTCGAGGTCCAAAGCAAAAACAGAGTGTGCTTAAGAACCTTGGACACCTCTAATTGGGGACTTTAGCAAAGCTGTGTCTGTGGCATGTATGTATCCGGTGGTAATACTGAAAAACAGAGTGCTTAGGGCCATGGCCAAGACTCATAAAGTAGCTGTGTTCAAGAATCAACATACTAAACTAGGAGAATCAATAACACTATCTGAATTCTGAGTTCCTATAGATGCCAATCATTCTGAACTTCAAAGGATAAAGTGAGATGCCAAAACTGTTCAGAGGCAAAAAGCTAATAGCCCCGCTCATCTAATTAAGACTGATCTTCATAGATGTTTTTGGAATTCATTGTATATTCTCTTCTTTTTATCCTAATTTTTTTTTAGTTGCTTGGAGACAAGCAACAATTTAAGTTTGGTGTTGTCATGTGCGGATAATTTATACGCTTTTTGGCATTGTTTTTAGTATGTTTTTAGTATGATTTAGTTAGTTTTTATTATATTTTTATTAGTTTTTCAATAAAAATCATATTTCTAGAATTTACTATGAGTTTGTGTGTTTTTCTATAATTTCAGGTATTTTCTGGCTGAAATTGAGGGAGCTGAGCAAAAATCTGATTCAGTCTGAAAAAGGACTGCAAATGCTGTTGGATTCTGACCTCCCTACACTCGAAATGGATTTTCTGGAGCTACAGGAGTCCAAATGGTGCGCTCTCAATTGCGTTGGAAAGTATACATCCAGGGTTTTCCAGCAATATATAATAGTCCATACTTTGCTCAAGGATAGATAACGTAAACTGGCGTTCAATGCCAGTTCCATGTTGCAGTCTGGCGTCAAACACCAGAAATAGGTTACAAATTGGAGTTGAACACCAGAAACAGGTTACAACCTGGCGTTCAACTCCAGAAACAGCCTAGGCACGTGAGAAGCTTAAGTCTCAGCCCCAACAGACACCAAGTGTGCCCCAAAAGTGGATTTCTGCACCAATTATCTTAGTTTATTCATTTTCTGTAAACCTAGGTTACTAGTTTAGTATTTAAACAACTTTTAGAGATTTATTTTGGACCTCATGACATTTTAGATCTGAACTTTATACTCTTTGACAGCATGAGTCTCTGAACTCTATTGTTGGGGGTGAGGAGCTCTGCTGTGTTTCAATGAATTAATGCAACTATTTCTGTTTTCTATTCAAACACGCTTGTTTCTATCTAAGATGTTTATTCACACTTCAATATGATGGATGTGATGATCCGTGACACTCATCATCATCCTCAACCTATGAATGCGTGCCTGACAACCACCTCCATTCTACTTTCGATTGAATGAATATCTCTTGGATTCTTTAATCAGAATCTTCGTGGTATAAGCTAGAATCCATTGGCAGCATTCTTGAGAATCTGTAAAGTCTAAACCTTATCTGTGGTATTCCGAGTAGGATTCAGGGATTGAATGACTGTGACGAGCTTCAAACTCACAAGGGCTGGGCATAGTGACAGACGCAAAAGGATCAATGGATCCTATTCCAACATGAGTGGGAACCGACAGATGATTAGCCGTGCGGTGACAGCGCACCTGGACCTTTTTCACTGAGAGGACGGATGGTAGCCATTGACAACGGTGATCCACCAACACACAGCTTGCCATAGGAAGAACCTTGTGTGCGTGAAGAAGAAGACAGGGAGAAAGCAGAGATTCAGAAGACAAAGCATCTCCAAAACTCCAACATATTCTCCATTACTGCAAAACAAGTATTTAGTTCATGCTCTTTTATTCTTCGCAATTCATACTGATAATTATAATTGATTTCCTAACTAAGATTTACAAGATAACCATAGATTGCTTCAAACCAACAATCTCCGTGGGATCGACCCTTACTGACGTAAGGTATTACTTGGACGACCTAGTGCACTTGCTGGTTAGTGGTACGAGTTGTGAAAAGTGTGATTCACAATTCGTGCAACAATTAGCCACACTGGGACTAAGGCATGGCCCAGACTCTTTCGGGCAGCAATAGTGGGGAATTTTCTGCAATGGGAAAAAGCTTGATGGAGCAATGCTGCATGGAGTTTAAAGCCCTACGGGTCGTGAACTTCTTTATTCGAAAAAGAAGCAATGATGGTATCCGCGGAATAAGCATCAGCTAACTCTGTGCTAGTAGTCGCGGTAAGACAAACAATCCAAGCGTTATCCGGAATGATTGAGCGTAAAGCGTCTGTAGGTGGCTTTTTAAGTTCGTCGTCAAATGCCAGGACTCAACCTTGGACAAGCGGTGGAAGTTTTCTTTTGTTTCTCGGAAGTGAAGTAAGACTAAGCTCATGAGCTTATTATCCTAGGTCAGAACAAGTTGATAGGAGCTCTTTCTCTTTTTTTCGCCCCATGTCGCCATACGTAGGCTATTAGCTCAGTGGTAGAGCGCGCCCCTGATGATTGTGTCGTTGTGCCTAGAATATGAGGGCTCTCAGCCACACGGATAGTTTAATGTGCTCATCGACGCCTGACCTTGAGATGTGGATCATCCAAGGCACATTAGGATGGCGTCCTTCTCCTATTCGAACCGGGGTTTGAAACCAAACTTCTCCTCAGGAGGATAGATGGAGCAATTCAGGTGAGATCCAATGTAGATCTAACTTTCTATTCACTCGTGAGATATGGGCGGTCTGGGGGGACCACCACGGCTCCTCTCTTATCAAGAATTCATACATCCCTTATCAGTATATGGACATCTATCTCTTGAGCACAGGTTTAGGTTCGGCCTCAATGGAAAAAGAAAAACAGAACACCTAACAACGTATCTTCACAGACCAAGAACTACAAGATCGCCCCTTTCATTTCAGGGTGATGGCGAGACCGTATTTTTCAGACTGAAATCTAAGTATTTTCTCCTGATCATTGTAAGCCAATTCTTTGGGTCCGGGTTCACACTTTGATCATGGTTTTTGGTGATCCATGCATTAGCATAGAACTCTTGAACCATTAAGATTCCGACTTGTTGAATGGGATTAGTGAGAACTTCCCAACCTCTTCTTCGAATCTCATGTCGGATCTCCAGATACTCACTCTTTTTGAGCTTAAAGGGGACCTCGGGGATCACCTTTTTCTTTGCCACAACTTCATAGAAGTGGTCTTAGTGCACCTTTGAGATGAATCTCTCCATCTCCCATGACTCGGAGGTGGAAGCTTTTGCCTTCCCTTTCCTCTTTCTAGAGGTTTCTCCGGCCTTAGGTGCCTTAAATGGTTATGGAAAAACAAAAAGCAACGCTTTTACCACACCAAACTTAAAGGTTTGCTCGTCCTCAAGCAAAAAAAGAAAGAAGAGAGTAGAAGAAGAAGAAAATGGAGGAGATGGAGAGGTGTGAGTGGTTCGGCCAAGGGGGGAAAGAAGTGTTTATGATATGTGAAAATGAAGGAGGGATGAGGGGTTTATATAGGAGTGAAGAGATGGGTTTATATAGAAGTGGAGAGAGGGGTTTATATAGGAGTGGAGAGAGGGGTAGAGTTCGTGTATTAGGGGTTGGGTTTGGGAGGGAAAGGATTTGAATTTGAATTGTGAGGTGGGTGTTATGGAAAAGAGTGGTGGAGGTGATTGGTGAAGGGTATTTGAGGAAGGGTGTTATGTGAAGTTGTGACAAAGAGAGAGAGAGAGAGTTGAGGTAGGTGGGGTTCCTGTGCGCTCCACAGATCCTAAGGTGTTAAGGATTTCTCATCCCTGCACCATGTTGGCGTGTAAACACCCCTTGGAGTGCCAATCCTGGCGTTTAATGCCAGCTTTTCTTCCCTTTCTGGCGTTAAAACGGCAGCTTTGTGCCCTTTTCTGGCGTTAAACGCCAGTCTGGTGCCCTTTTCTGGCGTTAAACATTAGTCTGGTGCCCTTTTCTGGCGTTAAACGCCCATTCTGCTACCCTTACTGGCGTTTAAACGCCAGTAAGATCATCCTCCAAGGTGTGATATTTTTAATGCTATTTTTCATTTTGTTTTTGATTTTTCTGTTGTTTTTGTGACTTCACATGATCGTCAACCTAAAGAAAATATAAAATAACAATAGAAAATAGAAATTTAACATAGATAAGTAAAAATTGTGTTGCCTCCCAACAAGCACTTCTTTAATGTCAATAGCTTGACAGTGGGCCCTCATGGAGCCTCACAGATACTCAGAGAATGATGATGGCCTCCCAACACCAAACTTAGAGTTTGAATGTGGGGGCTCTGTTTGACTCTGCATTTAGAGAAGCTTTTCATGCTTCCTCTCCATGGTTACAGAGGGAGATCCTTGAGCCTTAAACACAAGGTAGTCCTCATTCACTTGAAGGACCAACTCTCCTCTGTCAACATCAATCACAACTTTTGCTGTGGCTAGGAAAGGTCTGCCAAGGATGATGGATTCATCCATAGTCTTCCCAGTGTCTAGGATTATGAAGTCAGTAGGGATGTAAAGGCCTTCAACCTTCACCAATACATCCTCTACAAGTCCATAAGCCTGTTTCCTTGAATTGTCTGCCATCTCTAGTGAGATTCTTGCAGCTTGCACCTCAAGGATCCCTAGTTTCTCCATTACAGAGAGGGACATGAGGTTTATACTTGACCCCAAGTCACACAGAGCCTTTTCAAAGGTCATGGTGCCTATGGTACAGGGTATTGAGAACTTTCCAGGATCCTGTCTCTTCTGAGGTAATTTCAATTGAATCGAATCATTCAGTTCATTGATGAGCAATGGAGGTTCATCCTCCCTAGTCTCATTACCAAATAACTTGCCATTTAGCTTCATGATTGCTCCAAGGTACTTAGCAACTTGTTCTTCAGCAATATCTTCATCCTCTTCAAAGGAAGAATACTCATCAGAGCTCATGAATGGCAGAAGGAAGTTTAATGGAATCTCTATGGCCTCTGTATGAACCTCAGATTCCTTTGGTTCCTCAAAGGGGAACTCCCTTTTGTCCAGAGGACATCCCATGAGGTTTTCTCACTGGGACTCACGTCCTCCTCACTCTCTTCAGGTTCGGCCATGTTGGTCATGGTTATGGCCTTGCACTTTCTCTTAGGAGAGTGCTAGGAGGAGTTTCAGTAATTCTCTTACACAGCTGACCCACTTGTGCCTCCAGATTTCTAATGGAGGATCTTGTTTCATTCATGAAACTTAGTGTGGTCTTAGATAGATCAGAGACTATGGTTGCTAAGCCAGAACGACTTTGCTCAGAGTTCTCTGTTTGTTGCTGAGAAGATGATGGAAAAGGTTTGCTATTACTAAACCGATTTCTTCCACCTTTATTGTTGTTAAAGCCTTGTTGAGGCTTCTATTGGTCCTTCCATCAGAGATTTGGATGATTTCTCCATGAAGGGTTATAGGTGTTTCCATAGGGTTCTCCCATGTAATTCACCTCTTCTATTGCAGGGTTCTCAGGATCATAAGCTTCTTCTTCAGAAGATGCTTCTTTAGTACTGCCTGTTGCTGCTTGCATTCAAGACAGACTCTAAGAAATCATATTGACTTGCTGAGTCAATATTTTATTATGAGCCAATATGGCATTCAGAGTATCAATCTCAAGAACTCCTTTCTTCTGATTTGTCCCATTATTCACTGGATTCCTTTCAGAAGTGTACATGAATTGGTTATTTGCAACCATTTCAATGAGTTCCTGGGCTTCTTCAGGTGTCTTCTTCAGATGAAGAGATCCACCAGCAGAGTTGTCCAATGACATCTTGGACAGTTCAGACAGACCATCATAGAATATGCATATGATGCTCCTTTCTGAAAGCATGCCAGAAGGACACCTTCTGATCAATTGCTTGTATCTTTCCCAAGCTTCATAGAGGGATTCGCTTTCCTTCTGTCTGAAGGTTTGGACTTCCACTCTAAGCTTACTCAATTTTTAAGGTGGAAAGAACTTTGCCAAGAAGGCATTGACTAGCTTTTCCTAAGAGTTCAGGCTTTCTTTAGGTTATGAGTCCAACCATGTTCTAGCTCTGTCTCTTATAGTAAAAGGGAAGAGCATAAGTTTGTAGACCTCAGGGTCAACCCCATGGGTCTTAACAGTGTCACAGATTTGCAAGAATTCAGCTAAAAACTGATGAGGATCTTCCAATGGAAGTCCATGATACTTGCAATTCTACTGCATTAGAGAAACTAATTGAGGCTTAAGCTCAAAGTTGTTTGCTCCAATTGCAGGAATTGAGATGCTCCTTCCACAGAAGTCAGAAGAAGGTGCAATGAAGTCACCAAGCATCTTCCATGCATTGTTGGCATTGTTGTTATTTTCGGCTGCCATGTCTTCTTCTCTTTCAAAAATTTCTATTAGGTCCTCTCCAGAGAGTTGTACTTTAGCTTCTCTTAGCTTTCTCTTCAAGGTCCTTTCAGGTTCAGGATCAGCTTCAACGAGAATGCCTTTGTCTTTGTTCCTGCTCATATGAAAGAGAAGAGAACAAGAAAGTATAGAATCCTTTATGTCACAGTATAGAGATTCCTTGTGGTGTCAGAGGAAAAGAAGAATAGAAGGATGTGGTAGAGAGGAGAATTCGAACTTATAGAGAGGGGGAGAGTCCGAATTGCTAATAGAGGAAAAGTGTTAGTCCTTAAATAGAAGAGGGTGAGGAGGTGGAAAGAATTCGAATGTAAATTAAAATAAAAGGAAAATATTTTTATTTTTATTATAAAATGTAGTTAGACTTCGAAAATTAGAAAGGAAAATAAAATGAAATTTAAAAACTAAATAAATTACTTAATTAAAAAGATTTTTGAAAAAGTGGTTAGTGATTTTTGAAAATTAGAGAGAGAAAGGTAGTTAGGTGGGTTTAAAAAGGATATGATTGAAATAGAAAATTTTCAAAATCAAACAAAAAGTAAAGTAGTTAATTTTAAAAGATTTGAAAATCAATTTTGAAAAGATAAGAAGTTAGAAAAGATTTTGAAATTGATTTTGGAAAAGATATGATTGAAATTTATTTTGAAAAAGATTTAAAACGGAAATAAAAGAAATTTGATTCTGAACATTAAAGTTGATTACTTGACTAACAAGAAACTAAAAGATATGATTTCAAAATTTAAAAATTGAACCTTTCTTAATAGGCAAGTAACAACTTGAGATTTTTGAATCACTTACATTAAATATTGGCATTAATTAAAAAAATTATGAAGATTTGAAAAAGATTTGAATTAAAAACTAAGTTAACTCCTTTGTGTTGTCCTGGCGTTAAACGCCCAGAATGGTATCCATTCTGGCGTTTAACACCCAAAATGCTACCCTTTTGGGCATTTAACAACCAGCCAGGTACCCTAGCTGGCGTTTAAACGCCAGTTTTCCTTCCTTGCTGGGCGTTTTGAACGCCCAGCTTTCTCTGTAATTCCTCTGCTGTATGTTCTGAATCTTCAATTCTCTATATTATTGACTTGAAAAGACATAATTTTGAAAATTTTTGAAATTTTAATGATGAAAGAGAAAAATAACAGAATGAGACTAAACATGGAAAATCAAGATCAAAACAAATAATGCATGCAAGAACACTTTGAATGCCAAGATGAACACCAAGAACACTTTGGAGAACATGATGAACATCAAGAACACATTTTTTGACAATTTTTCAAGAAAACAAAGACATGCAAGACACCAAACTTAGAAGTTTGTATAGTAGGGACAATTTCAATTTGAAAATGCATATGAAAAATAACAAAAGACATCACACAGGAGAGTTTAAAGATCAGAACAAGAGAATCATCAAGAACAACTTGAAGATCAACAAAGAACATAATGCATAAAGTTTCGAAAAATGCAAGAAAAAGAAAAACATGCAATTGACACCAAACTTAAAATTTGACACTAGACTCAAACATAAAATATTTTTGATTTCATGGTTTTATAAAAAATTTTTTTTGTAATTTTTCAAAAATTAATTGGAAAAAGAGAAATAAGGAATTAAAAATTCTTAATGAGAATTCCAGGAATCATGCAATATTAGTCTAAAACTCTGGTCCAGGAATTAGACATGGCTTACTAGCCAGCCATGCTTTCAGTGAAAGCTTCGATCTAAAACACTAGACATGGTTAATGGCCAGCCAAGCTTTAGTAGATCATTACATACAACAGCTCAATTGATGAGAAAGACAAAGAAGCTCTTCTAAGGATAAGTGAAACCTCGGTCCAAAAGATTAGACATGGCTTAACAGCTAGCCAGGATTCAACATATCTCATGAAACTCTAGAATTCATTCTTAAAAATTCTGAAGAACAAAAATTTTTTTTGAAATTTTTCGAAAATAAATAAAAATTAAAAAGCTTAATCATAAAATAAAAGTACCTAATCTGAGCAACAAGATGAACCGTCAGTTGTCCAAACTCGAACAATCCCCGGCAATGGCACCAAAAACATGGTACACGAAATCGTGATCGCACACTTTTCACACAACTCCGTGCAGCTGACCAGCAAGTGCACTGGGTCATCCAAGTAATACCTTACGTGAGTAAGGGTCGATCCCACGGAAATTGTTGGCTTGAAGCAAGCTATGGTCATCCTTGTAAATCTCAGTCAGGCAGATTCAAATGGTTATGGGATTTTGATAATTAAAATATAATTAAAACAGAAAATAAGATAGAAGTACTTATGTAATTCATTGGTGGGATTTCAGATAAGCGCATGAAGATGCTTTGTTCCTTCTGAACCTCTGCTTTCCTATTGCCTTCATCCAATCATTCATACTCCTTTCCATGGCAAGCTGTATGTTGGGGGATCACCGTTGTCAATGGCTGCCGTCCGTCCTCTCAGTGAAAATGGTCCAAATGCGCTGTCACCGCACGGCTAATCATCTGTCGGTTCTTACTCATGTTGGAATAGGATCCATTGATCCTTTTGCGTCTGTCACTATGCCCAACACTTGCAAGTTTGAAGCTCGTAACAGTAATTCCATCCCATATACTACTCAGAATATCACAGATAAGGTTTAGACTTTTTGGATCTCAAAAATGCTGCCAATTGATTCTAGCTTATACCACGAAGACTTTGATTTCACGGAATGGAAGGCTCTGTTGTCAGGAGAGGCAACCATGCATCGTGAACCAGGAGGCTAAGAGATACACACTCAAGCTATTGCAGATAGAACGGAGGTGGTTGTCAGGCATACGTTCATAAGTGAGAATAATGATGAGTGTCACGGATCATCACATTCATCCAGTTGAAGTGTAAGTGAATATCTTAGAATAAGAATAAGCTTGAATTGAATAGAGGAACAATAGTACTTTGTATTAATTCATGAAGAATAGTAGAGCTCCACACCTTAATATATAGGGTGTAGAAACTCCACCATTGAAAATACAAAAGTGATGAAGGTCCAGGCATGGCCGAATGGCCAGCCCCCAAGACGTGATCAAGAGATCAAAAGATGATCAAAAGATAGTTTCAAAAATGATCTAAAGATGTTCTCAAGATGAAAATACAATAGCAAGAGGTCCTATTTATAATGAACTAGTAACCCAGGGTTTACAGAAATAAGTAAATGATGTAGAAATCCACTTCCGGGCCCACTTGGTGTGTGCTTGGGCTGAGCATTGAAGCTTTCACATGTAGAGACTTTTCTTGGAATTAAACGCCAGCTCTGGTGCCAGTTTAGGCGTTTAACTCCAGCTTTTATGCCAGTTCTAGCGTTTAACGCTAGAATATGGTAGAAAGTTGGCGTTTAAACGCCAATTTGCGTTATCAAAACTCGAGCAAAGTATGGACTATTATATATTGCTAGAAAGCCAGGGATGTCTACTTTCCAACGCAAATGAGAGCGTGCCAATTGCACTTATGTAGCTTCAGAAAATCCACTTCGAGTGCAGGGTTGTTAGAATCCAACAGCATCTGCAGTCCTTTTCAGCCTCTAAATCAGAATTTTGCTCAGGTCCCTCAATTTCAGCTAGAAAATACCTGAAATCACAGAAAAACACACAAAATCATAATAAAGTCAAGAAATGTGATTTTTATTTAAAAATTAATAAAAATATAATGAAAAGTAACTAAAACATATTAAAAACTACCTAAAAACAGTGCCAAAAAGCGTATAAATTATCCG
This sequence comes from Arachis hypogaea, assembly GCF_003086295.3. Classification (NCBI taxonomy): domain Eukaryota; kingdom Viridiplantae; phylum Streptophyta; class Magnoliopsida; order Fabales; family Fabaceae; genus Arachis; species Arachis hypogaea. The sequence continues at coordinate 54,299,793 of NC_092049.1, forward strand.
CTCATCACAACACCAAACTTAAATTGTTGCTTGTCCCCAAGCAACTAAAAATAAAGTAGGATAAAAAGAAGAGAATATACAATATATTCTGAAAACATCTATGAAGATCAGTTTTAATTAGATGCGCGGGGCTAGTAGCGTTTTGCTTCTGAATAGTTTTGGCATCTCACTTTATCCTTTGAAGTTCAGAATGATTGGTATCTATAGGAACTCAGAATTTAGATAGTGTTATTGATTCTCCTAGTTCAGTATGTTGATTCTTGAAAACAGTTACTTTATGAGTCTTGGCCGTGACCCTAAGCATTTTGTCTTCCAGTATTACCACCGGGTACATAAATACCACAGACACATGACTGGGTGAACCTTTTCAGATTGTGACTCAACTTTGCTAGATTCCGCAGTTAGAGGTGTCCAGAGCTCTTAAGCACACTCTTTTTGCTTTGGACCATGACTTTAACCGCTCAGTCTCTAGCTTTTCACTTGACACCTTAACGCCACAAGCACATGGTTAGGGACAGCTTGGTTTAGTCGCTTAGGCCAGGATTTTATTCCTTTAGCCCTCCTATCCATTAATGCTCAAAGCCTTGGATTCTTTTTATTTTACCCTTGCCTTTTGGTTTAAACAAGTTACTGACTTTTTCTACTTGCTTTTTCGTTCTTTTTTTTCTTTTATTTTTTGCCATTTTTTTCGCAAGCTTTTCACTATTTTTTCTTGCTTCGAGAATCAATTTTATGATTTTTCAGATTATCAATAACATTTCTCCATTTCCATCATTCTTTCAAGAGCCAACAAATTTAACATTCATAAAAAACAAATTAAAAAATATGTACTGTTCAAGCATTCATTCAGAAAACAAAAGGTGTTGCCACCACATCAAAATAATTAAACTATTTTAAAATTCAAAATTCATGTACTTCTTTTTTCATTTTTAGAAAACAATTTTTTATTTAAGAAAGGTGAAGGATTCATAGGACATTCATAGCTTTAAGGCATAGACACTTACACACTAGTGATCATGTAATAAGACACAAACATAAATAAAACATAAAGCATAATTTTCGAAAAACAGAAAAATTAGAACAAGGAGATTAAAGAACGGGTCCACCTTAGTGATGGTGGCTTGTTCTTCCTCTTGAAGATCTTATGGAGTGCTTGAGCTCCTCAATGTCTCTTCCTTGCCTTTGTTGCTCCTCCCTCATGGCTCTTTGGTCTTCTCTAATTTCATGAAGGAGGATGGAATGCTCTTGGTGCTCCACCCTTAGTTGTCCCTTGTTGGAACTTAACTCTCCTAGGGAGGTGTTAATTTGCTCCCAATAGTTTTGTGGAGGAAAGTGCATCCCTTGAGGCATCTCAGGGATTTCATGATGAGGAATTTCCTTATGCTCTTGTTGAGGTCTATGAGTGGGCTCTCTTGTTTGCTCCATCCTTTTCTTAGTGATGGGCTTGTCCTCATCAATGAGGGTGTCTTCCTCTATGACAATTCCAGCTGAATTGCAGAGGTGACAAATGAGATGAGGGAAGGCTAATCTTGCCAAAGTAGAGGACTTGTCCGCCACCTTGTAGAATTCTAGGGATATAACCTCATGACCTTCTACTTCCTCTCCATTCATGATGCTATGGATCATGATAGCCTGGTCTATAGTAACTTCAGACCGGTTGCTAGTAGGAATGATTGAGCGTTGGAATCTTTTGACTATTACCTCATTAATGAAAAAACTTTATCTCTATTCATAGCTTTTCCATTGTAATAGCTTTCAGCCTTGCTTAGATGATACCTTTCAAAATCATCCCATTGCTCATAAACCTGCCATGACTTAAATTTTCAGAGGTCAATGTTGTTTAATATGGATGTGCAGCTATATTAATTTCCAAAAATTTCTTTATGTTCATAGCTTTCCCATTGCTTATAGCTTTTGCCCTTGCTTACTTAGATGATACCGTTTAATGCTTTCTCATTGCTCATAAACCTACCACGACTTAAATTTTCAGAGGCCAATGATGTTTAATATAGATGTGTAGCTTAATTAATTTCTAAAAATTTCTTTCTATTCATAGCTTTCCCATTGTTCATAGCTTTTTCCCTTGCATACTTAGATGATACCTTTCAATGCTTTTCCATTGTTCATAAACCTGCCATGACTTAAATTTCCAGATACCAATGTTGCTTAATATGGATGTGTAGCTTTATTAATTTCTCTTTTTCAATTTGTATGAGATTGGAAGCTTTTACCATCTTATGGTAGGAGTCATTCCATTGAAACCAAAAACACTAAAACAAATGAACAACCTATGTATATACATAAAGCTTTTCATGAGATGACATGATTGTATAAAGCTTTTAACTTAATCGGTATAAGTGTTCATGACCCATGTCTATAGCTTATTTTTGAATAGACATTCAATACACACAGACACGTTGATAAAACCCATTTTTAGGGTTTATCTTGTGCTGAGTTTAGATTATTTTGCCAACTTCTTCTCACATTTACTCAATAAAATAGCATGATTTTGTGATTATCACCTAATTTGTGCTTAAATGTGAAAACATGCTTTTACACCCTTAAATTGATAATTTCAATCTTTTTTTTATTCCACTGGATGCCTTGATGTGTTTTGTTAGTGATCTCAGATTTAAAAGGGCTAGGAATGGATCAAAGGAGTGAAGAGAAAGCATGCAAAGTGGAAAAATCATGAAAATCCAAGGATTTATGACGCGCCCATGGACGCGTGCGCGCACCAGCCACATCCGCGCGGATTGCGTACTGCTCCAGGGATGCGTACGCGTGCTGTACACGTACGCGTCGATGTCCACGCTGACACCTTTAATGAAATCTCACCTAGCGATTTTAGGATGGCTTCTGGCAGTTTTAAGGCTCATCTTTGGCGAAAAAGGGCTAGAAAGACCAAGGACTGAAGGGGGGAAGACATCCATCACTCAATCAATAAATCATTATTCATAATTTAGGTTTTAGATGTAGTTTTCTAGGGAGAGAGGCTCTCTCCTCTCTCTAGGTTCTTAGGCTTTTAGGTTTATTTCTTCCCAATTCCAGGTTCAATGTTCCTTTAATTTAGTACTCTTATTTATTCTAGTACTTTGGTTTATTTATTCCTTTTGTTGAATTTAGTTTGTGAATTCTCATGTTAGATTTGATTTTCTATTTAATGCAAATTGAGGTATTTCATATTTATGATTGCTTTTCTTCATTTGTTATTATTGATGCTTTCAATTGGTTGTTTGGATCTTATTATCTCTTATTGCTTTTCTATGCTTTTGTGTTGTGCCTTCCAAGTGTTTGATAAAATGCTTGGGAGGGTTTTAAATTAGATTTTTCTCCTTTTAGCCTTGGTTGAGTAATTGGTGACACTTGAGTTATCAAACTCCTTTGTTGATTAATAATTGAAAGTTAAAATTCGGATTCCACTAAAGCTAGTCTTTCCTTAGGAGTTGGCTAGGACTTGAGGAATCAAATTGATTTGTCCACTTGACTTTCCTTTATAATTAGAGGGTTAACTAAGTGGGAGCAATGAACAATTCTCATCACAATTGATAAGGATAACAAGGACAGAACTTCCAATTCTCATACCTTGACAAGAGCCTTTATTAGTTGCTAGCTTATTCCCTCTACCATCTACATTTCTTGTTTCTCATCCAAAACCCCAAAAAGATACTTTTCCATAACCAATTATAAGCACACTTCCCTAAAATTCCTTGAGAGATGACCCGAGGTTTAAATACTTCGGTTATCAATTTTATCAGGGGTTTGTTACTTGTGACAACCAAATTTTTGCATGAAAGGATTCTTTGTTGGTTTAGAAGTTATACTTTCAACGAGAATGTATTTGTGAAATTCTTTCCCAGCAAAAATCCGTTCATCAAAATGGCGCCATTGCCGGGGAATTGCAAACGTGATGCCAGGGCATCTTGGCCAGTTTCACTGACTTTTTCTTTACTGTTTTTAGGATAGTTTCATACATTTCTTTAGGAAATAAGCTAGTTTTGGGTAAATATTCACTTATGCCTTGATTCAAGCATACATTGTGCATTTTACATAATTTCATGAGGATTTTGCATAAGTTTAGTGACAAATATTATGTTGCATTACTCATGACTTGGACTAGAGCTTTGATGCACTTTATTGCTTAATTTCAGGACCAAAAAGGAAGCAAGAAAAGGGGAGGTAACTTGCAAGATTAATGAGAAAAGTGATTGCCAATAACATTCTCAAAAAGCCATCAATGCCCACGTTAGAGAGTCACGTTAACTAACTTAGTTAACGTGACTCTAACGTGGAGAAGAGAAGTTGAGCCAACGTTAGTGACACTTAACATTGTCACTAACGTCGGCAATTACTCATAAGTGGCCACGTTAGAAGCCACGTTAACCTAGTTAACATGGCCTCTAACGTTAAGGGGGGAAGAGAAGCCAACGTTAGTGACACTCAACATTGTCACTAACATTGGCCTATGGTGCAAAGTACCACGTTAACTCCCACGTTAACTTGGTTAATGTGGGAACTAACGTAAAGGATGAAGAGTTGTCGACAACGTTAGTGACACTCAACATTGTCACTAACGTTGAAGCAACCACACAACCCCCAAGAGTCACGTTAACCTCCACGTTAACTTAGTTAACGTGGAAGCTAACGATGAGGAATGAAGGATGAGCCAACGTTAGTGACACTCAACATTGTCACTAACGTTGGGATGGCTAAAGATGGCTACGTTAGAGGCCACGTTAACCTAGTTAACGTGGACTCTAACGTGAGACCCAGGGGCACATTGGAACGTTAGTGACAATGTTGAGTGTCACTAACGTTCTCGAAGGTTGGCAAGGACCACGTTAGAAGCCACGTTAACCTAGTTAACGTGGGCTTTAACGTGAAACAAGAAGGGGCACACTGGAACGTTAGTGACAATGTTGAGTGTCACTAACATTCTCGAAGGATTAACAAGGCAACGTTAAAAGCCACGTTAACCTAGTTAACGTGGGTTTTAACGTAAGGCAAAGGGGTGCATTGGAACGTTAGTGACAATGTTAAGTGTCACTAACATTCTCGAACTTATATTCTCACTAAATATTAACACCCCTAACGTCCTGAGCTGAAGTCTCTGCCCACTTAGCACTTTCTCTCTGCAAGTAAAGCCAAGCCCAAATGAAGAAAAGAACTGCTTCAAACTCAAGATCCAAAGGACCAAGACTTGAAGAGTAAACTAGAAGCTGAGAAGAGTAGTATATATAAGAGTAGCTTTGAATTGTAAAGTAGTTCTGGAGGCTGGGAAAAAGGGAACTACTCTCTGTATTTTACTTTCTTTGCAATTTCTAGTTTTATGATGTATTCTCCATCTTTGTTTTTATTTTCAAGAGCTGTGAACAACTAAACCCCTTTCATTGGGTTAGGGAGCTCTGTTGTAATTTGATGGATCAATACTAATTTTCATTATTCTTCTTCTATCTTTCCTCTTGATTTTACTTGAAAGCTTTCGATCTTCATCCCATTGAGTAGTTATCATGGAAGAGAAGCTATTCAAACTTGGATCTCTTTTGAACCTTGAAAGAGGAATGAAGAGATCAAGCTAGAAATGCTTTCTCATGCTGGACCAAATTGGGTTTGGATGGGTATGTGACTATAACCCTCTCAATACTTGGTTTGGAAAATGCATGTGGTATAATCAGTGACCATACTTCATCTCTTCTCATGAGAAATTGACCAAGGAATTGGCTATTGATCAAGATTTGAGAGATTAAATTGCAAGAAATTGTAATTCAATCACTTAAGATTGCCAAGGAGATCAATGAGTGCATTGATTGAGGAAGAGATGAAAATAAACTTGATCCGGAGAATTGCAACATCTCCCAACCCAATGAACTCCCCATCTCTGATCTTACCCATTCTCTTTAATTTCTGTCATTTACTTTTATGAGCAAATCCCCCATTCCCATTTACAATTCTGCAATTTATTTCCAGTCATTTACTTCCAGTCCTTTAATTCTAGCATTTACTTTTCTGTTATTTACATTCCCGCCATTTTAATTTCTGCAACTCTCAACCCAAATTCTGGATTCGCTCAACTAGAACATTCTTCTAATTAAAGTTGCTTGATCAATCAATCCCTGTGGGATTCGACCTCACTCTATTGTGAGTTTTTACTTGACAACAACTTCGGTACACTTGCCGAAGGGAGATTTGTTGAGAGACAAGTTTTCCGTGCATCAAGTTTATGGCGCCGTTGCCGGGGATTGATTGTGCATCAACAATGATTAAATTGGAAGATCACTAGATTGAGCATTTTTTTTATTTTGTGAATTTCATTTTTCTGTTTGAGTGATTTACTTTTTGTTTTAGTTAAACTTCTTCCCTTCTCCCTCTACCCGTTTGTTTTTCTTTGTTATTTTCAATTTTGTTTGCTAACCCACTAATTGTTTGATATATTGCATCATCCACAACTAACAATAACTCTGACACAAATACTGTCTGCACCTATTTTCTTTGCTTGTACTTGTTGGTTGTATGACAGGGAGAAGAAGCGGGGCTTCAACTTCCTTTGATTTTGAACCTGAGAGAACCTTCCTTAGACTAAGGAGGGAGGCAAAAGAAAAACGTGTAGTTGGTGCTGAAGAAGAGGAGGAACACTTTGAGGAATACTTTGAACCTAACATGGAAGAAAACATGGAAAATCATCATGAAGAAGAGACTCACAACCATGGCAGAGGAGGTGGAGCAAATCATGCTGCAGAGGATAGAAGAGTTTTAGGCTCTTACATCAATCCAAACCCAGGCAATTGTGGAAGTAGCATCCAAAAGCCAACAATCCATGTGATGACATGTCATCATGTCATGTTTTTCTATGCTTTTTGTTTGTTTTTTTTAGGTTTTATGCACTTTCTTGAGCCATAAGTAAGCCAATTGGGTAGAATTTCATATTTCCTTTGATTCAATCAACCATGGATAAATTAATGCATTTTCATGAGATTTTGTGTTATAATTGTTATATATTATGAAAGAAACACAATCTCATGATTTGGAGCATAGCTTTGATTGTTCTGATTGATTGATGATAGGTGAAAAGAGCTTTGAAGAAGGTTGAAGAAAGAAGGAATGGCTAGGAGCAAGAGAGAACAAAAAGCTTGAGCCAAAGTTTGCCTCAAACTTTAGCTCAAACTTTTGGAAAAGTTGAAATCTCCCTGGAAGAAGCAAAAGCTTGTGCCAACGTTTAGCTCAAGCTTTTTGGCAAACGTTGGCACCACACACCAACACCCTGGAGGAGAAAAAGCTTGCGCCAACGTTTGCCTCAAGCTTTTTGGCAAACGTTGGCGCCACACCAACATACCCAGGGGAGAAAAAGCTTGCGCCAACGTTTGCCTCAAGCTTTTAGGCAAACGTTGGCGCCACAACAGCCTGAAGGTGTATACTTCCAACAAGAATAACTTGAGCTACAGAGCTCCAAATGAGGTGATTCAAAAAGCAATGGAAAGTAGGAATCGAGAGCTTTCAAAGCATATATGGCAACCTGCAGTGAGGCCAACTGACCTCTGCACCTTCGACGGAGTATAACTCGAGCTGTAGAGCTCCAAATGATGCGCTTCCAACGGCATTGGAAAGTAGACATTCAGGACTTTCCAACAATATATAATAGTATGGGGTGGACAATACGTTTGAGCCTCCAGAACTGGCGTTTTCGACCACGTTTGAGGCAAACTTTACCTCAAACGCTGCACTCCAAAGCCAGCGACCCTGCCCTCTTAAAATGAGCATAACTTGAGTTGTAGATGTCCAATTGAGGTGATTCCAATTGGATTAGAAAGCTGACATTCAGAGCTTTCCAACCATATATAATAGTCTATAGTGGGCATGAAATTGGCAACGTTGACAAGAGTACAAAGTAGCGCCACAAGACATGCAAGGGAGGATCCACGTTTGAGCTAAAGTTTGACCTCAAACTTTAAGCCAAACGTGGATGACAGCTAAAAGAGCAAGCTGCTACAAAAAGCTTGAGTCAAAGTTTGCCTCAAACTTTGACTCAAACTTTTTTTGGTTCATGGTCCGGTTCAAAGCTTAAATATTTCCCAAGGTCAAGAGCAATCAACAGAGGCTATTTTCAACCCAATTCCATCAAGGCCAAAAGCCCAATTGACATCACTCAAAGGTACAAGAAAAAATTTGATTAGGAATTTCATTTTCTTTGTAATTTACTTTTCAATTTCATTTTCATTTGTCATGTTTGTAAAAGCCTATAAAAAGGCATCATTTTCATTTGAGAAAGGGGGGCCCGAATAGAGAGAATAGAGGTTGGCTCTGATAGAGAGCATTGGAGGCTGGCTCCACTAGGGAGCATTAGGATTGAAGAGCTTTCCCTCTTCTAGTTTTTCTTTCTTTGAATTTGAATCTTGGATTGAGGGGAGAAGGAATTCTGTTTCCCTCTCGGTCTAAGATTTCTCTTGTTCTTCTTCTGCAATTTTAATTTCTCCTCTACTACAAGTTCCTTTGCTGCAAGTTTACAATTTAATTTACATTGAGCTTGATTTAGATCTTTGGTTCTCATTGCTTTCTGTTCTCACTGAATTCAATTTACTATTAAGCAATTTAATTCTTCTGCAAGTGCTCTGCATTTTACATTTCTGTTCATGATCTGATTTACTTTTCCTGCAATTTTAATTTTCTCTAAGCTTTGATCTATTGCTCTCTTTAATTTCCAGCACCCACTCCCCTTTTACATTTAATGCAATTTACATTTCTTGCAATTTAAGTTTCAGCTATTTTACTCTCTTGTTCTTTAATTTACTGTCCAATTTACTTTCTGCACTTTAATTTTCCTTGTCATTTACTTTTTGCTGCATCAATTATCACTCAAATGTTAGCTTTACTAAACTAATCACCCACTAAAGTTGCTTGATCCATCAATCCCTGTGGAATCGACCTCACTCCCGTGAGTTTTACTACTTGATGCGACCCGGTGCACTTGCCGGTTAGTTTCGTGTGTTTGGAAAATTCGTTTTCCGCAAAAACACCATCACCATGCCAACAACTTTGAACTTAAACCACAGCTCATCACCCTTGTTCAGAACAATTGTTCGTTTGGAGGAAGCGTTCAAGAAAACCCCAATCAACATTTAACCACCTTCCTGAGAATATGTGACACAGTGAAGTCTAATGGTGTTCATCCTGACGCCTATAGACTGCTCTTATTTCCCTTCTCACTCAGGGACAAGGCAGCCAAGTGGCTGGAATCCTTCCCAAAGGAGAGCTTGACAACTTGGGAAGATGTGGTGAACAAATTCTTAGCAAGATTCTACCCTCCTCAACGAATCAATAGGCTGAGAGCTGAGGTTCAAACTTTCAGGCAACAAGATGGTGAGACTCTATATGAAGCATGGGAGAGGTTCAAGGACTTAACAAGGAGGTGTCCACCTGACATGTTCAACGAATGGGTCCAACTGCACATTTTCTATGAAGGGCTCTCTTTTGAGTCAAAGAAGGCAGTAAACCATTCATCTGGAGGATCCTTGAACAAGAAAAAGACCATTGAGGAAGTCATAGATGTTATTGAAACAGTAGCAGAAAACGACTACTTCTATGCTTCCGAAAGAGGGAACACAAGAGGAGTGATGGAGCTAAACAATGTAGATGCTCTGTTGGCCCAAGACAAGCTCATTACCTAGCAGCTGGCTTACCTCACCAAGAAGATGGAGAGGAACCAAGTAGCAGCAATCTCCACTTCGTCAACAACACAAGAAGGAGTGAATGAAGAAGCAGAGGGGAGTCAGGAGCAAGCCAATTACATTGGGAATTCACCAAGGAAAAACTATGATCCATACTCCAAGACTTACAACCCTGGATGGAGAAACCACCCAAACTTTGGGTGGGGAAGTGAGCAAGATCAAAAGCAATTCACCCAGAGGACATCTCAACACCCCCACAACAACACTTCTCCACATACTTATCAAAACCAAAACAGCACGTCTGCTCTGAATCACTCATCAATTGATGACAAGCTCTCTAAGATTGAAGCCTTACTTGAAGGAATATGCCAAGAGATTCAAGAAAATAAGGTGTTCAAAGAGGAGATGCGAGCCAATATTAAGAACTAGGGAGAGACCATCAGGAAGCTGGAATTCCAGGTGGGATATTTAGCTGAGAAGATTCCCAAACCTACTGATAGCTTCCCAAGTGACACGGAGAAAAACCCCAAGGGAGAAGCAAAGAAAGTAAGATAGGAAGATTGCAAAATGGTCACTACAAGTGATCAAGAGATTGAAGACAAGCAAAGCAAAGTGTGCAAACAACCTGAAGACAACTCAACAAAGGAGGAGGATAGAGATCACAAAGAACCAGAAATCTCACAACAAGAGCTGCTGAAGCTCTATGCACCATTCCCTCAACTGCTCAATGGTGTTGTGGGAAAAAGAATATACTCAAGGTTCCTAGACTTGTTTGCATCTCTGCATGTGAACATACCATTCATCAAGGCAATTCAACAAATGCCTGCATTCATCAAGTATATGAAGGAACTTCTTCCCAGGAAAAGCTCACTCAAGGGAGGGCAGACTATAGTGATGAACAAGGAATGTAGTGCCCTTATTCAACCTGAGTTGCCTACAAAAAGAAGAGACCCAGGAAGTTTTCATATACCTTGTGCCATAGGTGAAAACATGTTCGACAGAGCACTATGTGATTTAGGGGACAGCATCAACTTACTGCCCTTATCCCTGGTGAAGAGGCTGCAGATCAATGAGATAATGCCCACAGATGTCATTATCAGACTGGCTGACAAAACTCAAAAGCAAGCAATAGGAGTGGTGGAAAATGTGTTGCTAAAGGTTGGGAAGTACTTTCTCCCAACAGACTTTGTCATTCTGGACATGGAAGAGAGTTACACTCATCCAATCATATTGGAAAGACCATTCCTAGCTACGGCCAGAGCACTTATTGATGTAGAGAAAGGGGAGCTAATATTGAGAATCCATGATGAACGACTCAGCTTCAATGTTTTCAAACTCTCACAAGAAACAGATCAAGAGGACAAGGAACTAAGCACAAATGATAATGAGACACTGAAGGAGGAAACAAGCATTGAAGCACAGCCAGTTTATTCTGAGATCCCCTTAACTGACAAACAAGGAAAACAGCAATTGCCACAGCTCAAGGAAAAGTTGGAGGAACCTAAACCTCTAGAGGCAGGTGAAGACAGCACCACAGCTCCTTTAGAAAAAGAGGTCACCAAGGGGAAGGCAACCTCAAAAGAAACAAAGAAGAAGGTACCAAGAGGGTGGAAGAACAAGAAGATCCCTACGGAAGACTTCTCTCCAGGGGATAGAGTTGTCTCAGCCTACTTCCCAGATATTCCCCCTAATCTCCCTACTGTGCCATCTCAATTACCCATGGTCTTCACTATCAACAGAGTTCTTTCCCTGGAACATGTGGAGATTATTGATCCAACCAATGGATACAAATTCACAGCAAGAGGGGAGGACTTTAAGCACTACCAACCACCATGATGAAGGAAAAACATCAAGCTAGTGACGCTAAAGAAGCGCTTTATGGGAGGCAACCCATGTTTTATATGCTTTCAGATGATAATGAATAAGTCAATCTTTATGAGCTTCAATCCAAACGTAATAAACAATTGGTGAAAATCTTCTTATGCAGAATATAGTGAGGAACAAGTTTGGTGTTCAAAGCAAACCAAGATGCATGCTAGTCTTGGGAGCTTTGAACACAAAACTTTCATCACAGTGATCCAAACTAAGTTTGGTGTCACCCCATGGTGCCACCAAAATGCATATAAGGACCCGCCAATAGTTAGTTAGTTAGTTGGAATTCATAAAAAAATAATCAAATCCTTTCTTTCATTTTTTCTAGCCGTAGATTTTTTTTTATGATATTAATTTCCTTGTTTCAAATCTTTATAGGAAAGGAAAAGAAGCATAAAAAGGGATTGATTGGACAATTAAATGGGGGAGATTTTGCCACTTAATAAAGAGCACTACACACATGTCTCAAGAGGAAACACATGGGGAAACGCTGCCATGCAACATTGGAGAAAGAAAACCCTGGAAGACCGAACCAATCACTCTCATTAAAGTGATGATCCTTGTCTTTCCTTCATATACAACCCCATCCGTCCATCTAGTAAACATTCATGCAATCCACACCCTTCACTCACTCATGATTTTCTTATATAAGTGAACCTTAGTGCATGCTCACTCCTCACATCCAAATCCCCACTCTCCACACTTCTATTGGCACACTAAACTCTTCATCACAAATTGTTTTAACCAACCTACTCTTCATCTATCCGAAGCCCCAAACCCCCTCAAACAACAATTCAAGTCATGGCATCATCAAGCTCAAAGAGGCAAAAGAGGAAGGGGCCTATGGAGAGTGCTCCTTTTGATGACAAGAGATTCAAGACCGCCTTTCATGAGCATGAATTTGAGCGGATAAGTGCCAGAAGGATATTGCCAGAATTAATCTTCCAAATCAATGCCAATGAATCACCACGGATTTGGAGAAAAATCGAACAGAGGGGGTGGCAATTGCTCACCAGTCCAGAAGGAAAGATCAATGGAAACCTCATCAAAGAATTCTATGCAAATTCAGTTAGAGAGGATAAGACCAAAGCCCCAACCTTCAAAAGCTATGTGAGAGGAAGGGAGGTGGACTTCAGCCCAAGTGCCATAACAAGAGCTCTTCACTTGAAATCACCTCATTTTGATGAGGAGTGTTATCAGGCAAGGATAAGTAGAAGCCCCGATAAGGATGAGCTCTCAGAAATAGCATCGGATATCTGTGTCATAGCCGCTGATTGGGAGAGGTATTCAGATGGGAGACCAAAATTCATAAAAAGGGGAGACCTTCACCCTGAAGCCAAATGGTGGTTTGAGCTTGTAAGGAGGTCCATCCTACCAGCTGCTAATAATTCAGAGGTTAACATCAATCGAGCCACTATGGTACAATGCTTAGTGCAAGGTGGGGAAATCAAAGTGCATGAGCTCATTGCCGAAGGGATTCAAGAGTCAGCTGAGAAAGCTGACTCAGGTGCCAGACTTTGGTACCCCAGCACCATTCTCCACTTTTGCAACAAGGCCAAGGTAATATTTGAGGACAGCAGCCCAGACTGGGTGAACCCAGGGAGGCCAGTCACACTCGAGCGAATGGTCTATACCACACCGGCTCAGCAACTAAGAAGGCCACATATAGGAAGGCAAAGGGCCCAGGAAGAAGCTCATCAAGAGGAATATCATCAAGAAGAATATCAACAAGAAGAGCATCATGACCCAGCCAACTTGAATATGACTCACCTTCTAAGAGCCATTGAAGATTTGGGACAGAGACATATGGAAGGGCAAGAGCAAATGTTGAACCTTCAAACCAACTGGCTGAGCCAACAAGAAGCATGGCAAAAACAACAAATGGAGCAGCAGCAGGAACACTACTCCCGGCTCACTCAAGCCATTAACCAAGTGAATGAGAGGCAAGAACTTCAAGAGAAGCACTTGCAAGAACTCAACCAGCGGCAGATAGCCCAAATAAAAACTTTCAATGAGTTCAGTGTACTCAATGAAGGAAGGCAACTACATAGGGAGGAGTTCTATGTAAATACTCAAGCCAAATCGAACTACATGACCAGTAATATGCATTAGCTACACTATGCCATCCCTACATATGATGAGGTCCAAAAAGATTTTATAGAACAAGAAGAGAGGAAGGTGAAACAGCAAAAGGAGACACTCAAGAAGAAGATGGAAGATGGTGGTTTCTGGAAGAAGCTGCTTGGAAAAGGCAAAGGAAGTGGAAGCACAAGCATTCAAGAGAGACACAATGAGGACAAGCAAGGAGGGGAGCAGGGGCATCCACATGAATGAAAGGTGGTGGAGTTCTTTTTAGTCCATTGTTTTATATGCTTTAAATAAGGAAGATCTTGTATGAAATAGAACCTGCTTCCATGTTATGTTTAAACTTTTCAAAATTCTGTCTTTTAAGTTTTCCTTCTGAATAGGTCCATGATTTCTGGTTTAAATGTCAATGCATCATTCCCTTATTTACTTGTAAGTTTTTCCCTTTTTATCAAATGAAGAAGAGAATGTTTATGTTTTTAAAAGACCAGAGTAAGGTTCCTAATGTGGAGGTGCATTCATGAATCTTTGGGGTAGTCATAAGTTAGCTAAGTTAGTTCAACCACAAGGTTAGGAGGACAACTATCTATCCTGAATACTTGACTTTGGATATACTCATGAGACTAAGTTAATAACAAGATCCTAAGAAGAGAAAAGGGAAAGAACAATGGAAGTGAAAAACAAAAGAAAAAGAGTAAGCAACAAGGCTAGGCATCAATGGTTTTAATCTTGAGACAAGTGTCTGTGGTGCTCCTGTGTGAGGGATCTACTTGGATGAATAAGCTCTTAGGGGTGCTTTATCACTTGGTAACTTGGGTTAACTAACCCGGGATTATCAGCTGAAAATCCACTATCAAGAGTAACCCTCACTACAGAGCATTTAGTAACCCAAAGAGGTGCTGGACACCAAGGTCTCAAGAAAAGAAAATAAATAAACTATATGCCTGTGGTGTGTATGTATGGGGGAGAGGCTTGAGGGAGTAAGTCCTTAGGGGTGCTTCAACACCTAGCACCTTGAACCAACTAGTTCGGGAGTGTTGGCTGAAAGCTTATCTTAAAGAGTTGCCCCCTTATAGAGCACTTAGCCTAAATAACACAAATAACCCTTGAAATAACAATAAAAGGATCAATGAATAAAAGTCTCATGAGATATAAACAAAGTAAGTGTTTAGGGACATGATAAAGGTCTGAAAGCCAGTAATGGAATGAACCGAAGTTGCTATGCATGAAACCACCATAAAATCAGTAATATGACTTCCACAAGGATGACTCATTCCTCTGGATATTCCATTCATCATTCTCTTGTTCCAGTACTTGCTTAGGGACAAGCAAGCTTTAAGTTTGGTGTTGTGATGCCAGGGCATCTTGGCCAGTTTCACTGACCTTTTCTTTACTGTTTTTAGGATAGTTTCATACATTTCTTTAGGAAATAAGCTAGTTTTTGGTAAATATTCACTTATGCCTTGATTCAAGCATACATTGTGCATTTTACATAATTTCATGAGGATTTTGCATAAGTTTAGTGACAAATATTATGTTGCATTACTCATGACTTGGACTAGAGCTTTGATGCACTTTATTGCTTGATTTCAGGACCAAAAAGGAAGCAAGAAAAGGGGAGGTAACTTGCAAGATTAATGAGAAAAGTGATTGCCAATAACATTCTCAAAAAGCCATCAATGCCCACGTTAGAGAGTCATGTTAACTAAGTTAACGTGAACTCTAATGTGGAGAAGAGAAGTTGATCCAACGTTAGTGACACTTAACATTGTCACTAACGTTGGTAATTACTCATAAGTGGCCACGTTAGAAGCCACGTTAACCTAGTTAACGTGGCCTCTAACGTTAAGGGGGGAAGAGAAGCCAACGTTAGTGACACTCAACATTGTCACTAACGTTGGCCTATGGTGCAAAGTACCACGTTAACTCCCATGTTAACTTGGTTAACTTGGGAACTAACGTAAAGGATGAAGAGTTGTCGACAACGTTAGTGACACTAAACATTGTCACTAACATTAAAGCAACCACACAACCCCCAAGAGTCACGTTAACCTCCACGTTAACTTAGTTAACGTGGAAGCTAACGATGAGGAATGAAGGATGAACCAATGTTAGTGACACTCAACATTGTCACTAACGTTGGGATGGCTAAAGATGGCTACGTTAGAGGCCACGTTAACCTAGTTAACGTGGACTCTAACGTGAGACCCAGGGGCACATTGGAACGTTAGTGACAATGTTGAGTGTCACTAACGTTCTCGAAGGTTGGCAAGGACCACGTTAGAAGCCACGTTAACCTAGTTAACGTGGGCTTTAACGTGAAACAAGAAGGGGCACACTGGAACGTTAGTGACAATGTTGAGTGTCACTAACGTTCTCGAAGGATTAACAAGGCAACGTTAAAAGCCACGTTAACCTAGTTAACGTGGGTTTTAACGTAAGGCAAAGGGGTGCATTGGAACGTTAGTGACAATGTTAAGTGTCACTAACGTTCTCAAACTTATATTCTCACTAAATATTAACACCCCTAACGTCCTGAGCTGAAGTCTCTGCCCACTTAGCACTTTCTCTCTGCAAGTAAAGCCAAGCCCAAATGAAGAAAAGAACTGCTTCAAACTCAAGATCCAAAGGCCCAAGACTTGAAGAGTAAACTAGAAGCTGAGAAGAGTAGTATATATAGGAGTAGCTTTGAATTGTAAAGGAGTTCTAGAGGCTGGGAAAAAGGGAACTACTCTCTGTATTTTACTTTCTTTGCAATTTCTAGTTTTATGATGTATTCTCCATCTTTGTTTTTATTTTCAAGAGCTGTGAACAACTAAACCCCTTTCATTGGGTTAGGGAGCTCTGTTGTAATTTGATGGATCAATACTAATTTTCATTATTCTTCTTCTATCTTTCCTCTTGATTTTACTTGAAAGCTTTCGATCTTCATCCCATTGAGTAGTTATCTTGGAAGAGAAGCTATTCAAACTTGGATCTCTTTTGAACCTTGAAAGAGGAATGAAGAGATCAAGCTAGAAATGCTTTCTCATGCTGGACCAAATTGGGTTTGGATGGGTATGTGACTATAACCCTCTCAATACTTGGTTTGGGAAATGCATGTGTTATAATCAGTGACCATACTTCATCTCTTCTCATGAGCAATTGACCAAGGAATTGGCTATTGATCAAGATTTGAGAGATTGAATTGCAAGAAATTGTAATTCAATCACTTAAGATTGCCAAGGAGATCAATGAGTGCATTGATTGAGGAAGAGATGAAAATGAACTTGATCCGGAGAATTGCAACATCTCCTAAGCCCAATGAACTCCCCATCTCTGATCTTACCCATTCTCTTTAATTTCTGTCATTTACTTTTATGAGCAAATCCCCCATTCCCATTTACAATTCTGCAATTTATTTCCAGTCATTTACTTCCAGTCCTTTAATTCTAGCATTTACTTTTCTGTTATTTACATTCCCGCCATTTTAATTTCTGCAACTCTCAACCCAAATTCTGGATTCGCTCAACTAGAACATTCTTCTAATTAAAGTTGCTTGATCAATCAATCCCTGTGGGATTCGACCTCACTCTATTGTGAGTTTTTACTTGACGACAACTTCGGTACACTTGCCGAAGGGAGATTTGTTGAGAGACAAGTTTTCCGTGCATCAAAACGTGTGCCCTATTATTGGTTAATGTAAATATTTGCTTTTTGCTTGTTTGATCATTTTTGTTAGTTTAGGAATTAGTTATTTTTACTAGTTTTTGTTTTTATTTTCTTTAGCTTCTATGAACTCTCACCCCTTTGATTATGAGTTTGGTTACAATTATGTTGCAGGAAGAGGAGATTACAATAAGAACATGCATCAAGGTTGGGACAATCAAAGATGGGAGGAGCCACAAGGATTTGATCCACCCTCTTGGCAACACCCTCCTCTAGTCTCATATAGGTATAACTCCAGTCATAATGCATACCAATCTAATAGATGTGGTAGTCCTTCTTGTACATGCCAACAACCACCACCACATGCCTATGAACTACCTCCTCAACATAGCCCTCAACCATCTCACAAGCCCCTTACCACCAAACACCCCCATATGACCCTAACCCTTATCCACCATATGAACCACCGTATGAACCATACGAGCCATACTTAGAACTACCCCTATTCCAACACAATTACTCCCAAGAACCACCACCTCAATATATACCACCTCCATATCCTTATCAAGATGAACCACCTTCCTATCATGAACCCTTCCTCCCAAGTAATAAATCCTCATATCCACCCTAATCTCCGATGAATGAAACCCTCGGTGTATTTCTTCAAGGGTAAAAAAGGATGAATAAGAAGGTACTAGAATTCACGGCTACCTTGACCGAGGTAGTAAATCAATTAGCCTCCCATTACTTGAATATCCCAGATACACCCATGGTTACATGTGGGGACTCAAATAAAAATCATAGCATGAAGGAGATATCAAAAACTCCCGTGGAACATGAGGAACGTGACTTTGCATTAGAACAAGTGGAGGAAGTCGTAATAGTTGAAGAGGAAGAAGTGGTTGAAGACTTAGGAGATGCAGAACCTCCATGGGAAACTCAAGTCATAGAGCCTCCTTCTAAGATGATTGAAATTGATGTTGAGGAAGGTGTACAACCTCCAAGGCATATCATGGTTGAAGACTTTGAAGAGGTTGATCAAGAGATGGATTCAATCCTTGATGAACCCTAATCTACAATTGAATCCTCTCCCATTGGACTTGACATGGAGATTAAAGAAGAAGAAGCACAACCTCCCATGCCCTTGGTAAGCAATAAAGAAGAGATTAAATTGGAAGAAAGCTACCAAGAGGAAGATGTTGAAATTGAAGAAGCTTGCAAAGAGGTGGAAGTTGTCAAAGAAGAGCACAAGGGAGTGGAGCTTGAAATCACCTCGCCAAAGTTGTTGGAGACCTCTCCGCTTGAGCCACCATCATCTTTCACAACATTCAAGTGGGTAAAATTCATATTACTTAGCTTTCTCATTCCACTTGAATATGGTTTACTTGAGACAGATGGTCAACTTAGAGCTCTTTGTGGCGTTAAGACCAAGAGGAAGATGGTTAGTGGTTACAGTTGTCATGCAAGGCTCAATATGGTTGCACACTCCAAGTTGAAGTGCAAAGGTTGGTGTAGAGCTCGATTAAATGGGTTTAGGAGGTCGTTTGGGTAACACCCTGAAAATTCAGATTGCTTGCCATCCGGTTGGAACAATGATGATTAACACACAGACGGATGCAAAAGCAGGGTTTGGGACCCTGGAATTCGTTCTAGAAATCAACACTCTTGGGGCCTTGTCACTCGCTTTACATTGCTTGACGGATGGATGCGCCTAATTTGGGACCCCGGAGGTTACTGGAAGTACAAACATTGGTGGAGATTCCTGAACGAGTACAAGCCACCATAACAGGGAGCTCATCAAATGTCCAACTTAAGGACAATAACTAAAAGTGCTAGGTGGGAGACAACCCACCATGCTATGGTCTTTCAATTTTACTATTCGTTCTTTGTTATTTCAATCAGTGTTAAGTCCTGCATGCATACATTTATTCTGCACTATGACAAAAAAAAAATGGGGCCACCCACGCGTGCACGCAAGTGCCGCGTGCGCGTCGATGAATATCCTGCTTCCTATAACAACCCCGGTATTCGAGTACGCGAGATCTATTCTGAAAGTACGAATTTCTCCGGAAGATCAGTAAGGGGAAAACCTTTGATATATCATCAAGTATCTCAATCCTCATTGTCATTATGTCATCTTTAAGTTAGAACCTTTTCCGAGACAAGCTCGATAATGCAATCACGAAGAACCTAGTTTTTGAACCGTATCCGTTAGGAGTTTTAATTTGATTTTTCGTAAATAATCTCAGTTTGACAAACCGGACTCGATTTATGAGAGGAGAGAGATAATAGGATGATATTATCATTATATGAGTATTAGAAGCCTCTTGAATGATATTATAAGGTTACCTGATCAGTTTTAGTTAAAAAATAAACCGGTTTAACCGGGTTCACAATTTACTGGTGCAGCTTAGCACCAGCACTCTCTGATGTTAAGGCCTCATTATATTAGCAATGCTAAGGCCTCATTATTCATGTTTCATTCTCATAATAAATATGCTACTAGTGTCATTTATGCTAGTACCATAGAAAATAATTTTTAGACATGTTTTTGCAAGTGTTCCGATACATCTAGTTTTAGTAGTTATACACCTGAGATATTTTAATATTATTTTAATCCACCTCCAAGCCAACCAATCACAACTCACCCTACACCCCCAAAACCCCCAAGGCTGGCTCATTTTCACTTTGTGGCCGAAAATAGGTAGAGAGAAAAAGAGAGAAAAGTTCTTAGTTCCAAATCTTCAAAGCTTGATTTCTGCTGAACTAAAACTCAAATCAAAATTCCAATCCGACCAAAATGATCCTCTCTTCTTTCTCTACATGATCATATGACTTATCAAGGCTGGGATCAAGGTGAGTTGGCTGTACCATCTCTCTTTTGATTCAGTTTCAAGGAAACATGCTTATATATGTGTTTTCTTGATGTGATTTAGGAGAAAAAAGTGTTTAAGGACCACCTGAAAGTTTGATTGAATTAGGAGCAGCAAGACCAGGTAGGGTGTCACGAAATTAATCTTGATTATTTGTGTTTGAGTTGTGTGGATGTTGTATTATTTGGCTGTGCTAAAAATTGGTTGCATATATGATTGATTCTTGGTGAAAATTTGGTGAAATTTTGATGAAATTTGATGAAATTCAAGCTTTAAAGTTCATGTTCTTGGGCAGCTGGAAAAAAGAAACCCTAAGCTTAAATTGAGGTTCAATTTGTGTTGAAATCATGTAGAAAAGATGGGGTTTTAGTGGCTGCTAATTTATTATGAATTATAGTAAAAATCGGTTGCTGAAAAGACTGAAAAACGGGTAAAAACAGAGAAAGAATCTGAAGAATTTATGAAGAACATGAAGAACACTTTGAGTGTGGTGAAGAACAATGAAGAACACCTTTTTGATTCATAAAAGGTCAAGGAAGTAAAATTTTTGGTGTTTAAGGGGTTATATAGTAATTTCGGAAGTTAGGGTGGTAAAAGTAGAAATATTAAAAGTTACGGGTGGTAAAAAGTGAATTTTAAAGGTTAAAGGTTAAAGTAAAGTTAATTTTCGAAAATATAATAATAAAATAATAAATAATAATAAAATATTAAATAATAATATTTAATTAAAAATAATATTTTAATAAAAATAATAAAATAATGCGAAAAAGGCAGTTTTCTATAAAAGTTTTAGAAAGACAACTTTAAGCGCAGAATTTCATAATTACCTTCATAAAACACTTAGGGAGTGGTAAAAACATATTAGTGAGGCAAAGATAAATAAAAGATAAAAAGTTGAAGAAAAGATAAAAATCGAAGAAAAAGTCTGTAAAGTTTTAATGACAGAAAAACAGACAGAGACTAGTGAACGAATTAGGGCAACATAGTTAGTCCTGGAATTGCGAATAGGGTTAGGTATTATATGAAAAGTTAAACTGTTTCAGTATAGACTTAATGAACCTATACTTGGGATAGGCTAACTGTTCATACCGAAATTTATATAAGCTTTAAATACATACGTTAAACCGAGAAATCAGAACAGAGTAGAGAGACACAGAAAACAGAGTAACCAGAGTAAAGTAAAGAGATAAAGAAAAAAGAGTAATATAGATACAGATGAAGAGAGTAATCAAAGAAGAGAAAAGAGATACAGAGAAAAGAGAAACCAGAACAGAGTAAAGAGATACAAAGAGAAGAGTAATATAATAAAGAGATATTTATATATATTAGTTGCTTGATGCAACCCAGAGCTATATCTATATATATATATATTGGTTGCTTGATGCAACCCAGAGCTATATTTAATATATATTAGTTGCTTAATGCAACCCAGAGCTTCTGTAGGGAAACTAAGTTACCTACAGCTATTTTTCGCTTCCCCAGAGCAGAGCAGAGTATATATATTTTCCTGCAGTAAGCAGAGGCTGTCTCAAATGAGCGGCTATTATTATATGCGCATTTATTTAGGAACGAAAAATCGTATTCAGGAAATCGGGATTACTCGTGACCGGATAAATGTCGGGATTGCGGGCAGCCAACCGACACATGAGCTCATGGCCTGTACTAGGGCTAGACATGCATCATTCTTGTCTGCGCATCACTCTCTGTTGCATTCTTTCTTGTGTGTGAACTATTTCTTTATGTCGTCTGCTTGAGTGCTATGTCTGTGCTTTATTTCCTTGTGTTCTTCTGTTTGTGTTTTGTTATCTATTTTTTTTATCTATTTAAAATTACTCTTCACTACTTTACTGTATTCTATTATCCATCTGCTAATCGAATACGAATAAATGAATGTAACTAACAACCCCGACCCTACTAAGAACTCCCCAGTTCTTACCCCTTCTCTCCCTTCCTCCCCCTCAGATGGAGACGGGCGTGATCTTCTATGAGTTCGAGGACCCTTACGTCTACGAGGATCCGGTACATCACAGTTACTTGATCATGGGATTGGAGCCTCGTATTAGACGATATGCGTTACCTAATCGAGCTTTTCAACATCCTCTGTCTAGCCCGTATTTTGACCCTGATGCTCCTTACGACTTTCCCTTATCCTGGTTACACCCTGACGCACCTGGACATCCTTTTCCTGATGATCCTGAGCACCCTATACCAGCTCAACCTTTGAATGAGGCGGTACCTGAGCCTATCATTCCTGATGAGCCTGAGTTAGCTGATGACTACGTACCTATGATACCACCAGAATGGGATTTTCCCCCTGAGCCGATCCCCGACTTTCCACAGCCTGATGAGCCGGCACTACCAGACGGTGGGGTAGCTCCTATATACGCGAACGGACCTGTGCTCGCGAATGGTTTTGTACAAAGTGACAGCAGTGTTTCTGGTGGATCTGAGGACATAGTTGTAGCTGTGGACGATGAGGAGGAGGAGGATTCTGAGATAGAGATAGAGCAGGATGAGGAGATGGATGAGCCTCATGATGATTCTCCGAACGGCCACGTGTAAATATAGTTTGACTGCAGAAAGGGGCATTCTTTTGATGACACTCTAGTCTAACATTATCAGATAGTTAGTCTCTCACTTGTGTTAGTACACCCGAGAACTAGGAGCTATATAGTGGTTAGGCTAGCCTGGGCGCCAGCTTAGTGGCTTTTTGTATGGGCCAGGCCCTGGGAGTGTCGTGTAAATATTAGCTACGTAGGATGACGAGGATGTAAACTGACTTGATCTTGTGTAAACGCTACATGTTTTGTTATAGTGTACATGATGTATATTATCAGTTGTATTTCTAAGTTTCTTTATGCCGCTATTCTATTACTCCCAATGTATGCTTGTTTATTTTACCGGACCATCCGCAAAAATTAAAAAAATTACTCGTAAAATTGGCATCGCTCTAACAAGGAACAGGCTCATATATTAAATAAATAATAATAATTAGAAAGGATAAGTTAGTAACACTTAGCTTCTTGTATGACCATGGCATACTGGAAGTTGGGTCGTTACAAGTTGGTATCAGAGCAGTTCGTTCCCAATAGAGCCTGGGGAGTGGACTGACTATGCTTCATTGCATACTCTGTTGTGTGTCTCATGCTTATAGGATATCTATATGATTTGTGTTGCATGATTGTCTCTGTGTTTTCATTCTGGGAGTGTTCACACTTGACTTGAAGTGTTAAGACTGATCACCTTAATAATGATTGTTTGGTGTGAACAGGACCACGATGGGTTCACGGAGACGAGGCGTACGGGAAGGAATTCCTAATGTTAACTACGAGAGGGAACAGGAAACATTTATGACTACCATGAACGCTGTGGCTGAGGCAGTGCGTGAGGCTGCAGTAGCAGCGGCTAGGGCTGTTGATCATCTTGGAGTGAGAAATGAGAATAAGAATGAGCATGGGGAAGATAGTGGAAATGATGAGAATAACTTGGGGCATTTCGAAAGACCTATGACCCTTGCGACTTTTCTGAAGGTTAAACCACCTAAGTTTACAGGTACACTCGTTGCGACTGATGCTGACAACTGGTTTCGAGCTATCGAACGATCACTGCGAGCGCAGCATGTTCCGGAAGGCCAACATGTGGAGTTTGCTACTTATATGCTGGAAGGAGAAGCTGAGCATTGGTGGCAGGGGATACAGCGACTGTTGCAACAAGATGAAGGCGATATTCCTTGGAATATTTTTAAGGATGAATTTTATAAGAAGTATTTTCCGAGGGCAGCTCGTGATGCTAAGGAGATGGAACTTATGCAGCTGAAACAGGGTAACACAACTGTTGCAGAATATGCCCGTAAGTTTGATGACTTGTGCCGTTTCTCCAAGATCTGCCAAGGGAATCCTGCTGACTTTGAAGAATGGAAGTGTTTGAAGTTCGAAGGGGGCCTTCGTGAGGATCTGATGAGTTCAGTAGTTCCATTGGAGATACGAAATTTTGCTGAGCTGGTTAATAAGTGTAAGTTAGTAGAAGAATGTGCTAAGAAGGTAAGTGCCTTTAAAGCAAGTCGTCAAGGATTTCCACCAAGGAACTACAATAATTATAATTGGCAACCACGAAGGACAGACTTCAAGACACCTGGTGTGCCACATCGAAGAAACCCACAGGTTGGTAACATCCCTGCTCGCCCTATGGGAGGAAACGGAGGTAGACCGAGGCAGGATAATGGTAAACGACCTCAACAGGTGCAGGTGAACACTACATGCAAGCGATGTGGGAAGGATCATGGTATTAAGCCGTGTTTGTTTGGAACATTCAATTGTTATAGATGTGGAGGAACTGGACATATTGCTAAGGAATGCCCAAAGATATTCGCTCGGAATCCAGTACGAACCCAGCAAAAAGGTCGAGTGTTTGCCATGACTGCTGATGATGCTATGCAATCAGACGCCCTGATCCAAGGTCAGTGTTATGTCAAGAATCGATTTCTAACTGTACTATATGACTCGGGTGCATCGCATTCCTTTATCTCTTTAACTGTTGCTCGTGAGTTGGGACTAGATTTCTCTGAGTTGAACTTTGATCTGATTGTCCATACACCTGTGTCCCAAAATGCTTTGACTAGTTTAGTGTGCCTGCAAGTACCATTCACTATTAGGAACAGAACTTTTATACATGATCTAATCTGTTTGCCTCTATGTGGTTTAGAAGTTATTCTAGGGTTAGATTGGTTATCTAAGTATCATGTTTTCCTTGATTGCTATGAAAGAACTGCTGTTATTCCGTCTGATAGTTTAGATATTAAACCATTTCTATCTCATACTTTATATCTGAATTCTGTAAGAGTTACATTAGACGGGAGTGATTGTGAGCGGTACGTTCTGTTAGCGGCTAGCTCAAATGATAGTGAACTAAGCTTAGAACGAATCCGAGTGGTGAAGGAATTTCCTGATGTTTTCCCAGACGACATACCTGAGTTTCCTCCTCAGCGAGAGATAGAATTCAGCATTGAACTTGTACCTGGAACCGGACCAATTTCCATAGCCCCGTACCGGATGTCACCATTGGAACTTGCAGAGTTGAAGAAGCAGTTGGATGAGCTACTTGGAAAGAAATTTATTCGTCCCAGCGCATCACCTTGGGGAGCTCCGGTATTTCTAGTAAAGAAGAAGGATGGTGGAATGAGACTTTGCGTAGATTATCGACAGTTAAATAAAGTCACTATCAAGAACAAGTATCCACTTCCACGAATAGATGATCTAATGGATCAGTTAAAAGGTGCAACTGTGTTTTCGAAGATTGATTTGCGATCGGGCTATCACCAGATTTGAGTGAAAGAATCAGATATACCGAAGACTGCATTTAGAACTCGATATGGTCACTATGAGTATACGGTTATGTCGTTTGGACTAACTAATGCTCCTGCGATTTTTATGGATTACATGAATCGTATTTTTCGTCCGTACCTTGATCAGTTCGTAGTAGTCTTCATAGACGATATTCTCATCTATTCGAAGACAGAAAGAGAGCATGAAGAGCATCTAAGGACTGTATTGCAGATACTAAGGACTCGGAAGCTATATGCTAAATTATCAAAGTGCGAGTTCTGGACAGAGAAGGTGGCATTTTTGGGACATGTTATATCACAGGGAGGAATTGCAGTGGATCCTTCAAAAATTGAAGTAGTAGTGCAATGGGAACCACCTACGACCGTTACAGAAGTTCGGAGTTTTCTCGGACTTGCTGGATATTACCGGAGGTTTATTAAAGGGTTTTCACAGATAGCCTTACCTCTGACTTACCTTACACGAAAGGAAGTTCCGTTCGTTTGGACGGCTGAGTGTGATAGAAGTTTCAAGATGCTTAAGAAAAAGTTAACAACTGCACCTGTATTAGTACTACCCGACCCACAGAAACCTTTTGAAGTATACTGTGACGCTTCTCATAAAGGACTTGGATGTGTGCTAATGCAAGACAAAAATGTGGTGGCTTATGCTTCCCGGCAGCTGAGACCTCACGAACGAAATTATCCGACGCATGACTTGGAGTTGGCTGCAGTAGTGTTTGCTCTGAAGATCTGGAGACACTATTTGTATGGCGCTCAGCTAGAAGTTTTCTCTGACCACAAAAGTTTAAAGTATATCTTTGACCAGAAGGATCTTAATATGCGACAGCGAAGGTGGATGGAGTTCCTGAAGGACTATGATTTTAAGTTAAGCTATCACTCAGGAAAAGCGAACGTGGTGGCAGACGCTTTGAGCAGGAAGAATTTGAATATCTCTTGGATGATGATAAAGGAAGAAAAGTTACTCGCAGAATTTGAGGACCATAAGTTGGCTATGACTGAGACATCAAGTGGAGTCCGTTTGGCCCAATTGCATATAACACCAGATTTTAAGATTAGGATTCAGCAAGCACAAGCACAGGATTCAGAAATGATGACGATGCTGAGACGGATGAAAGTAGAGGAACCAGAAGCTTTAAGACTAGATCGTAGCAGCCTTTGGAGATACAAGAACAGAATTTGTGTGCCTAGCTCTGGAGATTTGCAGCAAAGGATTCTTGTAGAAGCTCATCAAAGTAGATTTTCTATGCATCCTGGAGTAACAAAGATGTATCAGGATTTGAAACAAATGTTCTGGTGGCCGGGCTTGAAGAAAGAGGTAGCTGATTATGTCTCAAAATGTTTAACCTGTCAGAAGGTGAAGGTGGAACACCAGAAACCATCAGGAACCCTGCAACCCTTAGAAATACCACAATGGAAATGGGAGCAGATCACTATGGATTTTGTCACGGGATTGCCAAGGACCTCAACTGGACACAATGCCATTTGGGTAATTGTAGACAGGTTGACAAAATCAGCGCACTTCCTTCCGATTCGAGTTGACTATACATTAGAAAGGCTGGCACGGATATATATTCAAGAAATCGTACGATTGCACGGAATACCTTCATCAATTGTTTTAGATCGAGATCCGAGGTTTACTTTCAGATTCTGGGGAGCTTTCCAGAAAGCATTGGGAACAGAATGGCATATGAGTACAGCATACCATCCTCAGACAGACGGACAATCAGAGTGGACAATCCAGACATTGGAAGACATGTTAAGATCTTGTGTGATGGATAACCAGGGCAGTTGGGATAGGTATTTGCCATTGGTCGAGTTCGTCTACAACAACAGTTACCAACAAAGTATCGGGATGGCACCATATGAAGCTCTCTATGGAAGAAGATGTCAGACACCATTGTGTTGGAATGATGACGGAGAAGCCAGTGTCTTAGGTCCAAACTTAGTGCAAGAAACTACTGAGAAGATAAAGGGGATTCGCCAGAAGATCTAGACAGCACAGAGCCGTCAAAAGAGCTATGCCGATAATAGACGTAGACCCTTAGAGTTTAGTGAGGGAGACCATGTCTTTCTTAAAGTAACCCCGACTACTGGAATAGGTAGAGCCCTTAAGACTAACAAGCTTAACCCTCGATACATAGGACCTTTCCAAATACTTAAAAGAGTCGGTCTAGTAGCTTATCAAGTAGCCCTTCCTCCATATTTGTCAAACCTTCATGATGTTTTTCATGTCTCGCAACTTAAGAAATATATTCCCGACGAGAGTCATATTTTACAACCAGAGACAGTACAGTTACGAAACGATTTGACATATCAAGCATCACCAGTTCAGATCGTAGAAAGAAATGATAAGCAGCTGAGAGGCAAGACTGTTCGCTTAGTCAAAGTAGCTTGGGGACAAAGAGGAGAAGAAGAGCACACTTGAGAATTGGAAGATAAGATGAAAGCTGATTACCCGCATTTATTCTCAGGTAACTGAAATTTTGAGGGCAAAATTTTCTTTTAGGAGGGTAGAATGTAACAACCCCGGTTTTCGAGTACGCGAGATCTATTCTGAAAGTACGAATTTCTCCGGAAGATCAGTAAGGGGAAAACCTTTGATATATCATCAAGTATCTCAATCCTCATTGTCATTATGTCATCTTTAAGTTAGAACCTTTTCCGAGACAAGCTCGATAATGCAATCACGAAGAACCTAGTTCTTGAACCGTATCGGTTAGGAGTTTTAATTCGATTTTTCGTAAATAATCTCAGTTTGACAAACCGGACTCGATTTATGAGAGGAGAGAGATAATAGGATGATATTATCATTATATGAGTATTAGAAGCCTCTTGAATGATATTATAAGGTTACCTGATCAGTTTTAGTTAAAAACAGAAAACCGGTTTAACCGGGTTCACAATTTACTGGTGCAGCTTAGCACCAGCACTCTCTGATGACTTTAGCAATGCTAAGGCCTCATTATTCATGTTTCATTCTCATAATAAATATGTTACTAGTGTCATTTATGCTAGTAGCTTAGAAAATAATTTTTAGACATGTTTTTGCAAGTGTTCCGATACATCTAGTTTTAGTAGTTATACACCTGAGATATTTTAATATTATTTTAATCCACCTCCAAGCCAACCAATCACAACTCACCCTACACCCCCAAAACCCCCAAGGCTGGCTCATTTTCACTTTGTGGCCGAAAATAGGTAGAGAGAAAAAGAGAGAAAAGTTCTTAGTTCCAAATCTTCAAAGCTTGATTTCTGCTGAACTAAAACTCAAATCAAAATTCCAATCCGACCAAAATGATCCTCTCTTCTTTCTCTACATGATCATATGACTTATCAAGGCTGGGATCAAGGTGAGTTGGCTGTACCATCTCTCTTTTGATTCAGTTTCAAGGAAACATGCTTAAATATGTGTTTTCTTGATGTGATTTAGGAGGAAAAAGTGTTTAAGGACCACCTGAAAGTTTGATTGAATTAGGAGCAGCAAGACCAGGTAGGGTGTCACGAAATTAATCTTGATTATTTGTGTTTGATTTGTGTGAATGTTGTATTATTTGGCTGTGCTAAAAATTGGTTGCATATATGATTGATTCTTGGTGAAAATTTGGTGAAATTTTGATGAAATTTGATGAAATTCAAGCTTTAAAGTTCATGTTCTTGGGTAGCTGGAAAAACGAAACCCTAAGCTTAAATTGAGGTTCAATTTGTGTTGAAATCATGTAGAAAAGATGGGGTTTTAGTGGCTGCTAATTTATTATGAATTATAGTAAAAATCGGTTGCTGAAAAGACTGAAAAACTGGTAAAAACAGAGAAAGAATCTGAAGAATTTATGAAGAACATGAAGAACACTTTGAGTGTGGTGAAGAACAATGAAGAACACCTTTTTGATTCATAAAAGGGCAAGGAAGTAAAATTTTTGGTGTTTAAGGGGTTAAATGGTAATTTCGGAAGTTAGGGTGGTAAAAGTAGAAATATTAAAAGTTATGGGTGGTAAAAAGTGAATTTTAAAGGTTAAAGGTTAAAGTAAAGTTAATTTTCGAAAATATAATAATAAAATAATAAATAATAATAAAATATTAAATAATAATATTTAATTAAAAATAATATTTTAATAAAAATAATAAAATAATGCGAAAAAGGTAGTTTTCTGTAAAAGCTTTAGAAAGACAACTTTAAGCGCAGAATCTCATAATTACCTTCATAAAACACTTAGGGAGTGGTAAAAAAATATTAGTGAGGCAAAGATAAATAAAAGATAAAAAGTTGAAGAAAAGATAAAAATCGAAGAAAAAGTCTGTAAAGTTTTAATGACAGAAAAACAGACAGAGACTAGTGAACGAATTAGGGCAACATAGTTAGTCCTGGAATTGTGAATAGGGTTAGGTATTATATGAAAAGTTAAACTGTTTCAGTATAGACTTAATGAACCTATACTTGGGATAGGCTAACTGTTCATACCGAAATTTATATAAGCTTTAAATACATACGTTAAACCGAGAAATCAGAACAGAGTAGAGAGACACAGAAAACAGAGTAACCAGAGTAAAGTAAAGAGATAAAGAAAAAAAGAGTAATATAGATACAGATGAAGAGAGTAATCAAAGAAGAGAAAAGAGATACAGAGAAAAGAGAAACCGGAACAGAGTAAAGAGATATAAAGAGAAAAGTAATATAATAAAGACATATTTATATATATTAGTTGCTTGATGCAACCCAGAGCTATATTTATATATATATATATATTGGTTGCTTGATGCAACCCAGAGCTATATTTAATATATATTAGTTGCTTAATGCAACCCAGAGCTTCTGTAGGGAAACTAAGTTACCTACAGCTATTTTCCGCTTCCCCAAAGCAGAGCAGAGTATATATATTTTCCTGCAGTAAGCAGAGGCTGTCTCAAATGAGCGGCTATTATTATATGCGCATTTATTTAGGAACGGAAAATCGTATTCGGGAAATCGGGATTACTCGTGACCGGATAAATGTCGGGATTGCGGGCAGCCAACCGACACATGAGCTCATGGCCTGTACTAGGGCTAGACATGCATCATTCTTGTCTGCGCATCACTCTCTGTTGCATTCTTTCTTGTGTGTGAACTATTTCTTTATGTCGTCTGCTTGAGTGCTATGTCTGTGCTTTATTTCCTTGTGTTCTTCTGTTTGGGTTCTGTTATCTATTTTTTTTATCTATTTAAAATTACTCTTCACTACTTTACTGTATTCTATTATCCATCTGCTAATCGAATACGAATAAATGAACGTAACTAACAACCCCGACCCTACTAAGAACTCCCCAGTTCTTACCTCTTCTCTCCCTTCCTCCCCCTCAGATGGAGACGGGCGTGATCTTCTATGAGTTCGAGGACCCTTACGTCTACGAGGATCCGGTACATCACAGTTACTTCATCATGGGATTGGAGCCTCGTATTAGACGATATGCGTTACCTAATCAAGCTTTTCAACATCCTCTGTCTAGCCCGTATTTTGACCCTGATGCTCCTTACGACTTTCCCTTATCCTAGTTACACCCTGACGCACCTGGACATCCTTTTCCTGATGATCCTGAGCACCCTATACCAGCTCAACCTTTGAATGAGGCGGTACCTGAGCCTATCATTCCTGATGAGCCTGAGTTAGCTGATGACTACGTACCTGTGATACCACCAGAGTGGGATTTTCCCCCTGAGCCGATCCCCGACTTTCCACAGCCTGATGAGCCGGCACTACCAGACGGTGGGGTAGCTCCTATATACGCGAACGGACCTGTGCTCGCGAATGGTTTTGTACATAGTGACAGCAGTGTTTCTGGTGGATCTGAGGACATAGTTGTAGCTGTGGACGATGAGGAGGAGGAGGATCCTGAGATAGAGATAGAGCAGAATGAGGAGATGGATGAGCCTCATGATGATTCTCCGAACGGCCACGTGTAAATATAGTTTGACTGCGGAAAGGGGCATTCTTTTGATGACACTCTAGTCTAACATTATCAGATAGTTAGTCTCTCACTTGTGTTAGTACACCCGAGAGCTAGGAGCTATATAGTGGTTAGGCTAGCCTGGGCGCCAGCTTAGTGGCTTTTTGTATGGGCCAGGCCCTGGGAGTGTCGTGTAAATATTAGCTACGTAGGATGACGAGGATGTAAACTGACTTGATCTTGTGTAAACGCTACATGTTTTGTTATAGTGTACATGATGTATATTATCAGTTGTATTTCTAAGTTTCTTTATGCCGTTATTCTATTACTCTCAATGTATGCTTGTTTATTTTACCGGACCATCCGCAAAAACTAAAAAAAATTACTCGTAAAATTGGCATCGCTCTAACAAGGAACAGGCTCATATATTAAATAAATAATAATAATTAGAAAGGATAAGTTAGTAACACTTAGCTTCTTGTATGACCATGGCATACTGGAAGTTGGGTCGTTACACTTCCCCATCCAACGAATAGAAAGTTGTGATGGAATCGTGCGGCTGGTGTGCAAGGAGTGCAATTCGACCTACGCGTACGCGTCCTTGACTCGTTCGCGTCCCTTACAACATTGGCACACCACGCGTGCGCATGCTTGTCGCACCCGCGTCGCACATACCATTCGCCCCCACCAATCTGAACAGAGTGTTGCGCTAAAACGGCGATGGAAGCGTGCACTTCGCATAACCCCACTCCACGCGGCCGTGTACCTCGCGCGCACGCGCCCATGTGCCCAGCTCTATCTGCGCTTAGGCGCACCGTGCACCTCCGCGTTCACCCTTCCTTCTACCCATCCGCGCGCACGCGTACAGTACGCGCACGTGCGAATTTAAATGTCATAACCCCCCAGGGACTCGAGAACCCCCATTCGCGTGCCCTAACCGCGTCCTCCTTCCCTAACGTTCCCTCTCCCTCTCTCCTTTCCTCCATAACCGCCGCTACCGACCTCTGCAACCACCGCACCGCCACCCCTGTCCGGCGCACCTCACCACCGTACCGCCACTTCCCCCTCCGCTTCTGCCCATCACCACCGCGCCGCTCCCTGCACCGCCGGCACCCACCACCACCCTCTACCATCTACATTTTTTGTTTCTCATCCAAAATCCCAAAATGATACTTTTCCATAACCAATTATAAGCACACTTCCCTGCAATTCCTTGAGAGACGACCCGAGGTTTAAATACTTCGGTTATCAATTTTATCAAGGGTTTGTTACTTGTGACAACCAAATTTTTTCATGAAAGGATTCTTTGTTGGTTTAGAAGCTATACATTCAACGAGAATATATTTGTGAAATTCTTTCCCAGCAAAAATCCATTCATCACACGTTAGACCATTTTATCTCATTGTTTTATTCTGCTATGGTGATAGTCCACAAAAGAGTACTAATTTGTCATAATCTTTATATGCAATCACTTCATTGGACTGCTTATTAATATACATTAAAGTTTGAACAGCAAAATCAACCCACTTTGACCCTTGCTTAATTCGAGATTTAATACCTGGAATCTTTGGAAATTAATTGATTGATATAAAGACTTTATCTTTGCTCACAGCATTCCAATTATTGCATCTAATACTGAAGAAGAATAATATTTCGTGGTTGGCCTTAATTATTAAACGTATGGACCTCATACAACGTCTCATTATAGTTTTGTATTAAGTTAATCCAATTATTGAAATGTTTAGGCCTTAAAAATTTAAAATATGTTTAACAAATTTAAACCTTAGCAATTGGGGGTAGCCCACATGGAAGTTACGTCAAACTTACATGAGCATGTATATTTTTTTTTACCAAATATGTGTTTCCATGCTTGCATGATAATTTAATTGATAAAATATTTGATCTTAGCTCATATTTTTCTCTTTGCTCATGTTTTTTATTTTTTTCTCAAATCCAGGATACCATTCATAGCTTTCCTATTGCTAATAGTTCTGCCATCACTTAAATCTTCAGGTTCTTATGTGTACTACTTTAGATGCCTATGTTATCTCACATGGATACCAACTTAGACTGAAACATGCCAACTAACCATATGTTGTCTCTTGTGCATATCTAAACTATTTTATGAATGATTATGAAATTACTGGTTTAGCGTTACATCCATAAACATTTTTATCTTGCATTGTTGACCCTTTTAGTGTTCTCTACCTGAAAATGACTTACCTTCATAATTGAAGTGTGGATTTTGACACACTTTATTGTTTGTGAGTTGTAGCATATATATAAGCAGTTGTTTTGAGTCCTCCTATTAAAATAAAATCTGCCATGTTCTTCCATCAACTTCAATCGTCTCTAAACCAATGAAGCACAAATGGGTCTTGTCTTGATATGTAATGTAAATTATAGTATTTAAGTCTTGAACTAAGTCATCTTACTCATTGCCTTCTTGACAGACGTTATGAATATGAAGTGGTAAAATTGGATTCGTTTTGTTTTCTAATACTACAACCAATGGATTTCACTCTTCTATAATATTTACTTCTTCTCCTAATCTGACCAGATATAGACCGTAGTTACAAAAAGAGCACTTTGGTTAGTTGCTTATTATATGAAAATTGCATTTAAAAGACCTATTTCCATTATAGTGTTTGATAGCTTCAATAAGTATGTTCCACATTATTCATTTAGCTGATCTTTTGAATTATTTTGATCACCGTGAATAATTTTTTGCCATAACAATTTGTAACCTTACATCAAAATATTCTCATAAAATATCATTAACATACAAAATATAAATCTAGAATATTACAACCATATATATCATAGGGTACTATTCTCATATCTAATCTTTATATTTGATTTGGTCTCAAATATCTTCTCCTTATCACGACCAAATAAGGAGATCAAAAAACATATCTAAGTAGCATAAAACATAAGTAAAACAATTTAGTTATCCCCATCATTAAGCTGGGACCTCAACTTCTTTGCACCCTTGCGATTAAACTTATTAGTGGACAACTGCCCTTCATCCTCTAAGTTGCTAACATTGATTAATCCAGGTTTTGAACCGCCGACAGCTCTCTTAGCTGGTGTTTTGAACTTGAGGCTTGACATACATTCTTCCATAGAATCCTTTACATAAGCAACCATAAAAACAAAATAAACAATTAGCTTACATCACCACCTAAGTTGCATGTACTTAATCTTTAACAAAACAAAAAAACACATCTATGTAGTGTCCTAACTACTCACCAAAGTAAGTTCAGGATCATTATCACTGATGATAGCCACAACATTACTTGACACGTCAATTGAGTTGCTGCAGTCGGCCTCCTATGGGAATTCAAACCCTAATGGAAATTAGATATTATACTCAATAGTTAAACAACATTGTATGAAAATCTATTCTATAACTATAACATGAGACTACACACATACATAGACATGAGCAGATTAATTAGAGGGCATATTTGTTGGGAGGTGCTTAAGGATAATATCCTCATTATCACAAACTTTCATCACGGTATAAACTGGATCATATTGCTTTATATTGGCAGATTTAACATTAATCTTGAAAAGCACCTTCTTATCCATCATGTTATTAAGAGATGGTGGATAATCATCATCTCCAACTGCCTACAAAACCTCACACCTAGCCATAATTAGTTCTAAACATTTACTTTAATGTTACATCAAACAATCACACTTACATCTTTGAGAACGATTTTGTCTGCCTGCTTCCCACACAACTGAGTTGTCTCCCTATCCCACAAAAGCAGGTTGATGCTACCTGATCCATCATAAACCATTACTTCAACCTTGTACCTAACATATGATGAGACATGGGAAAATTGGTTAATATTATATTGCAGTTATACATACACTATTTCGATAGAAATAGTATATTGACTTATGTATTGTTCACAACCTTATTGCGGCTGCTCCATGTGTGCGGCCAAACTTCCCACATTCATACCACTCACCAATGGGGGTTTCAACCTTCTTGGGGCACCTCCTACATGCTTTATAAAACCAATCATTTTTTCCTGCATTTATTGAAACAATTTCCCAAGCAATCCATATAGACCTTCCTGTAATGATTTTAAAACAGTAAAATAATATTTAGATAGTGTCGTGGTTACTTTTCACACATAAATAGTTTCAACTGTCTTTGAAAAATTTTCATCGAAATAACTAAAACATAACACCTCAATAGAGTTTAGTGCATCCTCGATAGTCTTCACACTAACAGATCCACGGTTAAACTCATCATTTGCAGACCACGCAGCTGGAGAGGACACCTGGCTAATCCTAGCTGAGCTTGATGGACCGCCACTGAGCAATCTACATATAACAATTTAGGTCCCACACATATGAAGGCCCAGTTCATCCAACCTTAAAAGGTGATACATTAATTTTATAAATTACACTAACCTGCATCTAAAACTATCAATTTCTTTTAGTGTTGGGTTTATGTGAAATTTGGAGATATCAAAATTGCTTTGAACCGAAGTTTTACCATTCCACCTTGTTGCTTTGAAATATTGAAGGACCACAATAAGTGGCTCAACTCTCCCATCATTAGTATGTGGAAGAATATGGTCCACTAACTGACCAAACAATGTGCAACTCATTTTGTTATTCATGAGAATAAAATAGCAAATGAAAGAAGTCTGTTGGTTATGTTATGAGAAAATCGATATCAAATCAATACATTCATGGTGGCACAATACATACTCAAGATCTTCCAAATAACGACCATACGCTTAGTCATTAAACCCTTGCTAGTGATCAAGCCTTGCGGATCTTCCTTACCGACCACCTTACCAATCAGATCTATAAAACAAAAAGATGTTAGAACTCAAGTACACAAATGCACTCATCATGGAAATAACAGCAAACAAAAATACATTCACCAAACATCTCAAAATGTTCCAATCTATCTATTGTTAGAAGATCACTAAAAGACCTCAACCTAAATGCTTCTAGAGGAAAGCTTGTGTTATCTACATGATTAACCATTCTTCGAGATGGTCTTATTGTCAAATACTATGAAGTTTGTCATTGTGTACATCTCAAACTCTATGATGTTACCACTCCATTTCTTGGCTAGAGCCCTCGGAATAGTGGCGTAGATCCTACCACCCTATTTTAAACAATGCAAAAATAAATCGGCATCAATATGAGGCAAAACATTCTTGAAACATGATATACTTAACCGGCAACAAACATGTTGTCTATCTAAATAATTTTTAGATTTGTTGTTACGTTACAATCTTGAAGAATCATTTCAATTGAACCAATCTCCTTCTCATTATATTTACTTGGAACTTCCCATATCCTAACAATATAAACTTTGAAATTTGAATCTAGTTTCCTGGCATTCACATCAGTAACAAAATCAAAATTTTTTGTCATGATGTTTCAGGTTGCACAGGATAAAGGATTCAAGGCTTATGAAGGAAAATGTTTGTAGGTGAATAACAAAATCTTTTAGTGGCGGGACTACTTTTTAAACAAACACACTACAACCATTTATCATATTTTTAAAGTACACATGTAGGTGTGGTGAATTTACCTTTTTACCCTACGTTTTTGTTGTATATGAGTAGCTGTAACTTGTTACTTTCCTTTTTATTTTGCCGTGTGTCAACAACTTTAGCTATACACTTGTTAAGCAAATAGACATGCACTAGTTGTTTTTTATAAATTAATAGATTTAAATCGTTTCTTATCTTATCTTCTATCTTATTATAAATTTAAATCTTTTCTTAATTAATTAACTATCTTCTCTCTCTTCTTCTCTCTCTTCTTTTTCAAAACCTCCTAACTAACTCTCATCTCTTCTTAATTTTCGAAAATTAACTCCTCTTCTCTCTCTTCTATTTTCGAAAATCAATAACTAATTTTCAATTCTTTTTAAATTATTTAACTTAATTTTCGAAAAACAATAATTAAAATTCAAACATTTTTAAATTAATTAATCTTATTTTTGAAAATAATTAATAAATAAAATAAAAAATATTTGAATTCTTATTTACTTTTTCTATTTATAATTCTTCTCTTCTTCCCTTCTATTATTCGAATTCTTCTCCCTCTCTCATCCTCTATCTTCACTTTTATTTATCTCTTCTTTCTTCACGTCTCACTTTAGGGAGGAGCTTCTTGCCAGTTGGCACAAAAAGCTTTCTTGTGTTTTCCTTTCCTTCTTTTTCGTTTCTTCTTGTTTATGACCAGGAACAGGGATAAAGAACCTCTTTTTCATCTTAACCCTGAACCTAAAAGGACTTTAAGCAGGCGTTTGCAACAAGCTAAAGTATAACACTCCGGAAGAGACCTTTCAGATAGTTTTGAACAAGAACTGGGAGAAATGGCTGAACCTTAAGAGGAGCCAAGAAAGGTCCTTGGTGACTTTACCATGCCTACCTCTGACTTTTATGGCAGAAGTATCTCTGTACCTGCCATTGGAACAAACAATTTTGAGCTTAAGCCTCAGTTAATCTCTCTTTTGCAGCAGAACTGCAAATTCCATGGACTTCCAATGGAAGATCCACATCAGTTCTTAGCAAAATTCTTATAGATATGTGATACTATAAAGACTAATGGCATTAATCCTTAAGTCTATAAGCTTATGCTCTTTCCCTTTGCTTTAAGAGACAAAGCTAAGTTATGATTAGATTCCCAGCCTAGAGAGAGTCTTGACTCTTGGGAAAAGCTAGTTAATGCTTTTCTGGCTAAATTCTTTCCCGCTCAAAAGATGAGCAAAATTAGAGTGGAAGTTCAAACCTTCAGACAAAGAGAAGGTGAATCCCTCTATGAAGCTTGGGAAAGATATAAGCAATTGATCAGGAGGTGTCCTCCTGACATGCTTTCAGAATTGTCCATCATAGGCGTGTTCTATGATGGCCTGTCTGAAATATCCAAGATCTCATTAGATAGCTCTGTAGGTGGATCTTTCTACTTGAAGAAAACACCTGCAGAAGCTAGAGAACTCATTGAGATGGTTGCTAACTGGTGCGGTATTTATAACCCACAAACTAACCGGCAAGTGCACCGGATCGTACCAAGTAATACCTCAAGTGAGTGAGGGTCGATCCCTCGAGGATTGATGGATTAAGCAACACTGGTTGACTAATTTACTCAGTTAGGCAAACAGAAAATAGTGTTTGAGAGTTCAAAAACATTAAACAATATAAAGAATATTAAAGAAAGGCAAGTAAATAAGTTGGGAATAAAATATGGAGAAACAGTTAAGGCTTTAGAGTTATCTATTTTCCGGATTGATTTTTCTTATTAATTTATTTTGATCATGCAATATTTAATTCATGGCAAACTATATGTGACTAGACCCTAATTCCTTAGACCTTCCTAGTCTCCTCTAAAATTCATCAATAGCCAATTCCTTGGTCAATTAATTCCAATTAGGGGGTGAAGTTCAATTCTAGTTATATGCCACAGAAATCCTAATCACCCAAATATAAAAGAAATTATATGTCTCGTATCCCGTTAAATTCAGATAAACTAGAAATTTAGGAGAAGTTGTTTTCAAGCTGTTGTTCAAGTAAAGAGCTTTTCCAAGTTACACAAGAACTCAATTAGAAAGAGGGTCATACTTTCGTTCCACCCAAATTCATAAAATAAAGAACGAAAACAATTCTTAAATATAAATCAAGACATGAATTAAAATAGAAAAACAATAAAATCAATCCATACAATAGACAGAGCTCCTAACCTTAACAGTGGAGGTTTAGTTGCTCATGGTTCAGAGTGAAAATAAGGATTGCAAATTGTGAATTGGAATAATGTTATCTTAGAATCACCCTGTTGGAATCCCCTTTTATATCAAATCCTCATTAATTTAAAATCTATCTTCTAAAACTAAAATAATATCTTTTCCTATTTTTAAATAAAATAAAGTTTTAATCAGAATTAATTAAAGCAATCAGTATATCTTCAATTGATGGATGGGGACCACTTGCTTCATAGGGTCCACGCATAACTTGGAGTGGGCATAATCATTCTTGTGTGAATCTCCCTTGAGTCCCTGCTATCCCCTGGCTCTAGTCTGTGTTTCTAGGCTGAAACTGGGTCAAAACTCGACCTGAAATTGCCCCCAACATTTTCTGCGTTTTTTGCATGTCGCGCATGTCACGCGTATGCGTCGATGATCTTCTTCACGTGTCACGCGTACGCGTCAGGTACTTACACGGGTCGCTGAGCAAATTTGCTTTTCACGCGTACACGTCAGGTACGCGCACGCGTTGCCCTGGATAGCTCCAAATCACGCGTACACGTCAATCACGTACACGCGTCGTTCCTCACTGGTCAACTCCTTGGTTTCTTCTCTTTCTCTACAGAAACTCCATCAAATCCATCCGAATGCTACCTAAAATTAATAAAATTGCACAAGACTCAAAGTAGCATCCATAGTGGCTAAAAGATAATAAATTTTTGATAAAACGTAACAAATTAAACGCAAATTCACTAGGAGAAGATAGGAAAGATGCTCATGCATCACTAACAACCAATTCATGTACACTTCTGAAAGAAATCTTGTAAACCATGGGACCTCTCAGAAGAAAGGAGTTCATGAAGTTGAAACTCTGAATGCCATCTTGGCTCAAAATAAGATCTTGACCCAACAGGTCAACATGATCTCCCAGCATCTGACTTGAATTCAAGCTGCAGCTTACAGTAATCAAGAATCTTCTTCAGAAATAGAAGCTTATGATCCTAATCAACCCACTATGGAGAAGGTGAATTACACAGAAGAACCCTATGGAATTACCTACAATCCTTCATGGAGGAACCATCCTAACCTCTTATGGAAGGATCAACAGAAACCTCAGCAAGGTTTCAATAACAATCAAGGTGGAAAGAACCAAAATAGGTTCAATAACAGACCACCATTCCCATCTTCTCAAGGGAACATGGAAACATCTAAGCAGAGCCTTTCTGACATAGTTATTCTGGTTTCCAGCCCCTCTAAGACCACCCATAGTTTCATTAATGAAACAAGGTCCTCCATTAGAAACTTGGAGGTGCAGGTTGGTCAACTGAGCAAGAGGATCCCTGAGACTCCTCCTGACACTCTTCCTAGTAACAATGAGGTGAATCCAAGAGAAGAGTACAAGGCCATAACCATGGAGGTAGAGGCCAAAACAGAGGAGGTTGGAAAAGCGTTGAAGGCCAGTGAAGAAGCCTTCATTGGGCGTTCAATGCCCAATCTGGCAGCAAGCCTGGTGCTGAATGCCAGTGAGGAACCCCTCACTGGGCGTTCAACGCCCATCTTGGCTGCAGAGCTGGCATTGAACACCAGCCAGGGAGCACTGACTGGGAGTTCAACGCCTAAACACACAGGCTTTCTGGCGCTGGACGCCAATAAGGAACCCCTCACTGGGCATTCAACACCCAACCAGGCAGGCTTTCTGGCACTAAACTTCAGTGAGGAACCCCTCACTGGGTGTTCAATGCCCAACTAGGCAGCCATTCTGGCACTGAACGCTAGTAAGGAACCCCTCACTGGGCGTTCAACGCCCATACACCCAAGGAAACTGGCATTGAATGCCAGCAACGATATCCCTGCTGGGCATTCAATGCCCAAAAGCACAGAGAGACTGGCATTTAACACCTGTAAGGGTGGACAGCAAGCACGTTCAATGCCCAAAGAGCTCACAGATCTAGCATTGAACTCCAGTCAAAGCACACCCTTTGAGTGCTTAAATCACAATCAAGAACCCTCTATTTTAGAACCAAAGGAAACCAAAAAAACCATTGAGGTTCCCTTGAATACACTTCTGCAGTATATGAGTTCTTATGACTACTCATCCTCGGATGAGGATGAAGACACTAAGGAAGAGCATGTTGCTCGGTACCTAGGAGCTCTAATGAAGATGAATGCCAAATTATTTGGTACAAAGCCTCTAGAGGAAGAACTTCCACTGCTTACCAAAGAACTCCATGCTTTGGTTTAGCAGAGGCTACCTCAGAAGCTTCCAGATCCTGGCCGCTTTTTGATTCCTTGCACCATAGACACTATGACCTTTGAAAAGGCTCTTTGTGACCTAAGGTCAAGCATAAACCTCATGCCACTCTTTGTAATGGAGAAGTTAGGAATCCTTGAGGTACAAACTGTAAACATTTCATTAGAGATGGTAGACAAGACAATGAAGAAGCCATATGGCTTAGTAGAGGATGTCTTGGTGAAAGTTGAAAACC
Source organism: Arachis hypogaea (assembly GCF_003086295.3). Classification (NCBI taxonomy): domain Eukaryota; kingdom Viridiplantae; phylum Streptophyta; class Magnoliopsida; order Fabales; family Fabaceae; genus Arachis; species Arachis hypogaea. The sequence continues at coordinate 54,341,405 of NC_092049.1, forward strand.
ACTACATCCCTGCAAACTTCATTGTCTTGGACATTGGAGAGGATAAGGATGACTCTGTCATCCTTGGAAGACCTTTCTTAGCCACTGCAAAAGCCTTGATTAATGTGGCTAAGGGAGAAATGGTTTTCCTATTAGGAGAGGACTATATCTTATTCAAGATGTCCAATCCCAATTCTCCCTCTAATAAGAAAGGGACAACTGTGCAACACCTAGTGTTCCAACCCTTTCTTTCTGTGCAGAGCTTTACAGAGCCCCCAAACATCAATCCTAAGTTTGGTGTTGGGAAGGCATCAACAAGCTCTAAGCACAAAGGTACTAAAAAGAAAGTACCTAAAGGCTGGAGGGATAAGAAAGTCCCAACCGAAGGCCTCTCACCTGGCATGAGAGTTGTCTTTACTAAGACACCAGTCTTACCACATACAGTGAGTCGTATCCTGTCTCTAGAGCATGTGGAGCTCATTCAAGAGAGAACAAGAAGAAAATTCACTACAAGGGGCGAAAATCTGAGCCCATATTCACCTCCGTAAGGAGCTAACCGTCAAGCTAATGATGTTAAAGAAGCACTTGTTAGGAGGCAACCCAACCTTAATTAATTATTTATTTCCTTTTTTTGTTTTATTTTCTTTTAAGAGTCATGATCATATGCAGCATTCAGAATAGAGATAGAATTTCATAGCAGTGGAAACAGAACACTCCGGATGGAGTGTTAAAGTTGAACGCCAGCCAGGATATCTGATGGGTGGAAATCAGATTCCACACCAAACTCACCAGCAAGTGCACCAGGTCGCATCAAGTAGTAATTACTCACAAGAGTGAGGTCGATCCCACAGGGATTGATGGATTGAGCAATTTTAGTTAGGTGATGAATTTAGTTAAGCGAATATTTGATGAATTGAGTGATTTTTGATTGACAGAAGCTAAATTGCAAATAAACAAAGATGCAGAAGGTAAATTAAGCAGAAGAATAAAGTGCAGAAGAGATAAATTGCAAGTAACTTAAAGAACAAGAAAGTAAAAGAGCAGAAACTTAAATTGTAAGAAAAGTAAATTGCATAAACTTAAAGTGCAAGAAATGTAAATTTGTTGTATCTAAATTGTTGAGAAATATAAATTGCTTGAAGAGTAAAAGGATTTGGGTGCTGGAACTTAGAATTGAACAAGGAATTGCAAACTAAAGCAAATCAGGAAGCTATGAGATGCAAGACTTCAGATCTGAATCTCAGTAGCAAGAACAGAAATGGAAAATTGCTTCAAGAAATAAAACAGCAAGAGAACTTGAGTCAATTATGAAAACCTTGAAGAGAAATTGAAGGTCGAAGAAGAGCAATGAGATTAGAAAGCAGATCTAACTCTCAATTACTCTCTTGATCAAGCAGAAAATAAATTGTAGAAGAAAATGAAATTTAAAACAGCAAAAGAAACTTAGATCCAAATTCAATAGAATTCCTCAATCTCAATCCAAAAACCCAGAACAGAAAAGTAGAAGTTACAGAGAATGAAAACAGAAAACTAAATTCAGATCTAATTCTTAGAACAATTGAGAAGAGAGGTAAAAGATGATTCTCAAACTTAGAATCAATGAAGCTCTTCCATCTCAATTTAAATCCCAAGAACAGAAATTAAAATTTGTAGCAGAAAGAAAAATTCTGAAGGAAAACTAGATTCAAATCCCAAATCCCAAATTCAAAACTAAAATATGAGCTAAAGGTAAAATTAACAATGAGCCAAAGGTCCTTTACAAATCAAATTAACTCCTATATATTCACTTTCTGTTTTTGTCTTCAAATCTTGGAGTGGGCCCTTTTGATTTGTGAAGAAATAGATCCAAGATGGCTTGGTTTAATTATCATGGACCAAGGTGCATTTGATCAGCTCCCAGGGCAGTGCTGCGCTCAGTTTAGTGAGCATTGTGCTCACTTTCCTTAGCCTAGCAAGCTTTTAGTGTAGCGCCCACTAAATGAGCATTGTGCTCACTATTTGAGCGCTACATCTTGTATTGAGTGCGTCCCCAGCTTTGATCACTGGTGCTCCCCTTTTTTCCATGTTGCACTTCCTTATTTTCCTTGGTGAAGGCACGAAAATGCTCACTTCAAGTGAGCATGGTGCTCACTTATTTGAGCGCTATTTGATCGCTCTTTGCCTCCCTTTGTCAAAGAGTCACGAAAATGCTCACTTCAAGTGAGCATGGTGCTCACTTATTTGAGCGCTCCCCTTTGTTGGCCTTTAGTTCCTTGATGAGCCTTGTTTCCTTGGTTAAGGGGCACTCAAATGCTCTCTAGAGTGAGCATTGTGCTCATTTGATTGAGCACCAGCCTTGTCTTGGCCTTGCTTCCTTTCTTCTCCTGCAAGCAACCACACAAATATGTCAAAGTATCACTAAATTCACAAGGTTTCTAGTTCATTCAAAAAATCTACTAATTCTAGCTTAAACCTTATGATTCTATGTCAAATAAATGATGGTTGATTGATTTAACAGAATCATGAAAATCCACTCCAAATCACTTACTTATTGTGCAAGAAAGTGCATAAAACCTAATGAAACAAGTGAAACATGCTTGAAAAGCTAGCATAAGATGACTTGTCATCAGAACACCAAACTTAAACCTTGCTTGTCCCCAAGCAAGCACTAAACATGAGGAGAAATGAAATCAAACAGAGAAGCATACATGTCCTTATTTAGCAGATAATTGAACTTGGTTCATGGGGTTTTATGCAGACAAATGCAGTTCAATTGTTTTTAACCATCTGATATGGAATGTCTCTTTGATGGTTCACTAGAGTTGCTGCTATAATGCCTTGCTCTTTGATTGATCCCTGTTAGCTTTTTCTTTCTTTCTTTCTTTTGCTTAGAAAGCTTATTTCTTAATGAAAGCTTGGTGGCAAGTGTTGCAGCAGTCTTTTGGCTCAATTTTTGCTCAACACTTCTTTACCATAGACACTTGGCTTACAAATTCTTCCTAGGAACATTGATGACTAGCATCTCTTTGGATCACTAAATGCTTTGTAACTAGGTTGCTCTTGATAATGGACTTTCGGTTGGTAATCCTGGATTAGTTATTCCAAGTGACCAAGTTTTAAAATACTCCTCAGAACCTAATTGTCCAAGCATATCCTAGTACAAAAAGCACCACAGGCATATCTCCTAAGTTCCAAGCTATTGGTGTCTAGCCTTATTGTTTGTTTCTTTGCCAATTCTTGGCTTTTCTCTTTCTTATTTCTTTCTTATTTTGCTTCATTCTCAAGGGATGCTTATTAATAAAAGGTTTTATAGCAGCAGCTTAGTTCACACTAGAAAAAACCTCCTATTATGCAGCTTTTATTATTGAGTTAATCATTAAATCAAGCAAGCACCACCAATGAATTTCATTTTAAATCCTACAACATTGGACATTTACTCTCTATGTCAAACATTTTTCTCTTATTGATGCATAAAGGGAAAAAAAACATGATTTAGTAGATAAGCAATAACAAGCATAATGCAAGCTATAATACTTAGCAGAAATCTATATTTACACCTAATTGAACACTTCAGCAAGGCATGTAGGAATTTCCAAGTTAAAATACTTCTCAGCAAAGGATTAAGTATCAATACAACCCGTTGGAATGTCTCTCAACTTTTTTCTGTCCTCATCATTTCTCTCTGTTGTATCTCTTTTGGATGATGATGCAGATCCTTCCAAAGGTTGAATGTTTTCTTGCATAATCCTTAGAAGTTGCTTGTTTTCCAAGCCCTTAGGCAATTGATTAGTATGCAAAAATTGTGTGTAGGCTTTTGAACTTAGTTTGGTGTGTGAACACCAAACTTAGTTTCTTGCCAATGTTTCTTATGCAACAAGCCAACCATATATGAAACCTTGTGCCTTTGCTAAAGGTAGTAGACATAAAAAAATAGAAAACAGACAATGGTTAAGTAAGTTTCCTAATTGTTTGGAGCTAGTAACCATTTATGCTGAGGGTTAAAATTTGTTTTAGTTGAGATTTTTGGTGGAAAACCAAACTTAGCATCTTTCATTCACCCTTAAATTGTTTTGGTGTGTAACAAAAACTCACGGGAGTGAGGTCGATCCCACAGGGATTGAAGGATTGAGCAATTTTAGTTTAGTGGTTGATTTAGTCAAGCGAATCAAGATTTGGTTGATGGTTTTGTGACTTGCAGAATTAAATTGCATTGAAGTAAAGAGAACAAGAAATAAATTGCTGAAACTTAAAGAACAAGAAATTAAATGGCAGAAACTTAAAGTGCAAGAAATGTAAATTTCAGAATCTTAAAGTGCAAGGAATGTAAATTGCTTGAAATGCAAAGGGGATTGGGATGTGGATTTGCAGAAATTAAACAAGGAAAAACTAAATTGCATCAAACAGAAGAGGGAAAAGGAATTGGGATTGAACCGAATCTTGAAGCAGTAAAGTAATTGAACATTAAAAGCAGTAAACAGGGAATTGAAATGGGAAATTCAGACCTCAGGACCCAGAGACTAGAAAACCTAGTCTAGATCTCAATGCCTTCCTAGATCCAACAAGAACAATTGCAAGGAAAATGTAAATTGCAAAGAAAAGAGATAAAGAGCAATTAACCGGAAATGAAATTCAATTAGCAGTAAAGAAACAGAGATCCAAGATTGAGATTGAAACAGAATTTCTTCAATTCTCCAATCCAAGATCCAAGACAAGTGCAAATGAAAAATGAAAGCAATGAAAGCAAAGAAATTAAAGTTCAAAAGCTCTCCGAAAACTATTATGAAAATTCCAAAAGGAAAGCTCCCTGAATAACTTGAATTCTATCCTATTTATACACTTTCAAAAATGATCTTCAAGCCTTGAGTTGGGCCTTTGCTCTTGGTGGAATTGGGTTGAAAGAGGCCTTGGTTGACTGCTCTTGAAGTTTGAAGAAGAACCAAAGTGAACCAATTGAACCGGTTTTGAGGTTAGCCAAAGTTGGACCAAAAGTTTGAGCCAAAGTTAGGGGTCTAACTTTGGCTCCAACTTTTCATAGCAGCAAGCAAAATTCTTCTGGTATGGACGTTGGTGCCAACGTTAGGGGTCTAACTTTGACCCTAACGTTGGCCTTGTTTAGTGCTAGTGGCGCCAACGTTAGCCTCCAAGTTAGGGGGCTAACGTTGGCGCAAATGTTGGCCCTTCTCCCTTTGTAATTCATGTGCCAACGTTAGCCTCCAAGTTAGGGGGCTAACGTTGGCGCAAACGTTGGTGCCCAGGGGAGAAACTCTCAAATTCCAACGTTAGCCTCCAAGTTAGAGGGCTAACGTTGGGGCTAACTTTTGCCTCTTCCTTGAATGTTCATGTGCCAACGTTAGCCTCCAAGTTAGGGGGCTAACGTTGGCGCAAACGTGGGATGGCCAGGGAGGAAATTTCAAGTTCCAACGTTAGCCTCCAAGTTAGGGGGCTAACGTTGGGGCTAACTTCTTGCTTCCTGGTTCAATTTCACTTATTCCATTGTCCTCTCTTCACTCCTAGCCATTCCTCTTTGCTTCAACCTTTCTCCAAGCTTTCTTCACCTATCATTAATCAACCAAACTCATCAAAGCTATGCTCAAAATCATGAGATATTCATTCTTTCATAATATGCAACAAATATAGCATAAAACCTCATGAAATGGCATGAATTCATATATGGTTGGTTCAATCAAGGGAAACATGAAAATCTACTCAATTAGCTTGCTTGTAGCTCAAGAAAGTGCATAATTCTAATGAAAACAAAAGAAAAAGACTAGCTAAAATAGGCTAGGATGACTTGTCATCACAACACCAAACTTAAAGCTTGCTTGTCCCCAAGCAAGAAAAGATTTATTAAGAAGAAAGAATGAAATGGAAGAAGATGTTCATGCTAGCAGAGTATTATTGATAGTTCATGGGGTTTTGTGTGGATATGCAAATACTCACTTCTTATTGACTCTTAGGCCTAGAAAGTCTCTTTCAAGCTTCAAGTGACATACTGCTATGACCTCTCATTATTCCTTTATCCTTGGCTATTACTTTGTTTATAAGCTTTATTTGAGTGTCATGTGTAGCAAGTTCATTTTCTTTTCTTTATACTTGACACATTATTCACCATAGACACTTGGCTCACATTCCTTCTTAAAACATTGATGCCCAGCACCTCTTTGGGCTACTAAATGCCTTGTAGTTAGGTTTCTCTTGATAGTGGACTTTCAGCTGATGATCCCGGGTTAGTTAACCCAAGTCACCAAGTGTTGAGGCACTCCTAAGAGCTTACTAATCCAAGCAGATCCTAGTACAAAGACATCACAGGCATATATTTTAAGGTTCAAGCTATTGGTGTCCAGCTTTGTTTCTTTTTGTTTTTCTTTTGTTTTGCCACTTTTTGGCTATCTTTGTTCTTTCCTTCTTTTTGTTTTTCTTTCTAACCAAGGAATTTAATTCAATTGAGATTCATAGACAGTAGGCCACTCTTTACTTAGAAGGAGATATCCTAGCTCTTTATTCACTAAAAGTGAGCTATTATACAATGACACACATACCACCACTTACTTTTATTCTACTTCTAACTAACAGAGACTATTTTACTTCACATTCAAACTGTTCTTTTATTGAATTAAAAGATGCAGGGGACAACACATGCTTCTTGTTAAGTGAAAATGAACACACAAGCAAACACAAAAACTAGCCTACTTATTTTGAAAGAAACAAACACAATGCAAAGACTTTTAATTAAAGAGGACTACTTAGAAATGCAAAGACAACTTAGAACAGATAGAATGCATGATTTTTTCTTTGAACAAGGAGCAAGTCCACCTTTCATTTGTCATGCCTCTTCTTTCTCCTTTCATACACTTGGCTGCTAGTGTTCCCACCATCCTTGTTTGGTGCCTGTTGATCTTGCCAAAAGCCAGCATTATTCATAGCCTCCTCCACTATTGGATCTTTTCCTTTTCGTCGTTTGGTTCTTGAGGAGGATGCCATGATCACTTGGTTGGTTGAGAGGGAATGTGAAGAATGTTGGAGAGTTTGATGTGTGTTTGGATGAAAAAGAGATTAGGTCCGAACTTGCTATGACAAAAAGTTATGAGGAGAAGTTTAAGTGGTTGGAGTTTAAAGTAGAAGAAAGGTTGCACAAGGCTTGTTATGTTGAGGAGTGATTCGGTCATGTGCATGGCTTGAAGGTGGTATGCTTTTAAATGAGCAATGAAGGGCTAGGATGCAATTAGACACTATGGAGATCAAAGGTGTGCATGTAAGGATGAATGAAGACAAAATTTGCTCCTTCCCTTGCCTTTGCCGTGATCATTCTTCAAGGAGTGGCAGATTTCTTCCTTGAAGCATGTGATAGGATTTTGTCCTTATGCTATGCTTTCCTTTGTCTTGTCTTTTTCATTGAAGATTCTTTGACCTCCTAGTCATCACAACAAGACAACATACATTAGTCTTATCCAACCGTAGCAATATTGTTCTTTTTAGTAAAAATATGTGAACCATCAATTCTTATCTCATGTGAACCGTGACACTCTCTTTGGAGGACACCAAACTTAGTGTTTGGTAATGTATAAAGAAAATGAGTTTCTTCCTCCAATTGGTGAAAATGTTCATAAGAATTGTTTTCATCATACTTTCTTTTTCTCCTTTTTTTTTTTCATGAAGGATTAATTGTATCCTTGAATCGGTGCATCAAGGTTTGATGAACACCAAACTTGTTTCTTGTCAAAGGGTACATCACAATTAATGCCTTCATTATCAAATAAAAAAAATTTCTATTTATAAGGTTTTTGGAAAATAACAATTGTATGATTATTGATGCATGAGTTTCAAATTTTCATGAAACTATGTGAACACCAAACTTAGTGTTCGGCCATATGCTCTATCAAAACATTTTAAGCATGTGAAACAAAATCCTTTGTAATATTGGTTAAGTGTGCTTGAAGATACACCAATCTTAGTATATGTTTCAACATAGTGCATGCAATAAATGGACATGTTCATGAAAAGAGAAAAGAATTCATGCATCAAGTGATCATAATTTATTGAATGTAAAATGACATGAATCTTAAAGCATGGGTTGCCTCCCATGGAGCGCTCTTTTATTGTCACTAGCTTGACATTGAGGCTTTCTTTTATGTTGGTTGGTGCTTGTAGGGCCTCAATTTGTCTCCCCTGACCGTGATCCTCTTCTTTTTTCTCTGGTGTTCAATTTCAGCATGTTCTAATGATAGTATGTTGCTGACAGTGTAGTAATCCTCGGTTTGTTGATTTGCCTCCAGCTATTGATATATCAGTTGCACTTTGTCACCTTTAGAAAGCCCCTCTGTTGGAATCTTTCTATTCTTCCAGCCCCTTTTTGCTTTGTTTCTGCGCTTCATCTTTCCTTTTGTTGATCTTTCTTTTCTGGCTGTAGGCTTTCCTTGGGGACCTCTCTTCTCAGTGGCCAATACTCTAACATCCTCTTGGGCTTTTTCATCAGTCTGCACAGTCCTTAGCATTGGAATGTTGCTGTGACTTTCCTGGTCACTCTTCATATAGTCTTTCTTCTCCTTGCTAAATTGTGCCTCTGGTAATACCTTCAGAGTGATGCTTTGGTCATGCATCCTGAGAGTTAATTCCCCTTCCTCTACATCTATGATAGCTCTAGCAGTGGCCAAGAATGGCCTTCCCAGTATAACAGAGTCACCATCATCATTGTTTGATTCTAGAACCACAAAATCAGCAGGGTATATAAAACTGTCCACCTTGACCAAAAGATTTTCAATTACACCCCTGGGATATACCATTGACTTGTCTACCAGCTCCAGAGACATTTGTGTTGGTTTGACCTCCTCTATATGCAGCTTTTTCACCAAGGAGGATGATATTAAGTTAATACTTGCTCCGAGATCACACATTGCTTTAGTGATTGTCAATTTCCCAATGGTGCAAGGCAACAGGAAGCTTCCTGGGTCCTCAAGCTTGGGAGGAAGCCCCTTTTGAATCAAGGCCCTGCATTCCTCAGCAATCATTATGGTTTCTTTCTCATCCCAGCTTCTTTTCTTGTTGATAAGATCCTTCAGAAACTTGGAATATAGAGGCATCTGTTCAAGTGCTTCAGCCAAGGGAATATTGATTTCCAGCTTCTTAAAAGTCTCAAGGAATTTGTGAAAATGCTGGTCTTTAACCTCTTTGTTGAACCTCTGAGGATATGGCAGTGGAGGTGTGATGCTTTTTCCTATTTGCTGCTGCCCCTGAGCTACTTCCTTTGAGCTATGTGGTTGGTTGTCCTTCTCTTTAAGTTTCTCAGTGCTTTTGTTTGGCATCACAACTTGCTCCTTATCCTCATCTGCCTTTGTTTGATTCTCATCCTCTGTTGGTTCTTTGATGTTCTCTGCTTGCTTCCTTGTAGTGTCATTGTTGCTTATCAATGCTCTTCCACTCCTTAATTGTATTGCCTTGCATTCTTCCTTGGGATTTAGAATTGTGTCACTGGGCAGTGAGTTTGAAGGTCTCTCAATAGATACTTGCTTGGAGAGTTGCCCCATCTGTCTCTCTAGGCTCTTCAGAGAGGCTTCCTGATTCTTGGCTACCATTTCTTGGTGTTTCAATATTTTGTCTATCATGGCCTCCAAGTGAGTGATTCTTTGGGCTTCAGGTGATATTTGAGGTGGGTTATGAGATGTGGGTGGTGGATGGTAGGCATTTTGGTTGGTGGATTGGTTATTAGATTGGTATTGGTTGAGGTTGGGGTAGTTGTTTTGAGGTTTTCTGTAGGGGTTTTGGTTAGTCTGCTACTGGTTGTGATTTTGGTTGCTTCTTGGGTTGTGTTGGTTTGAGTTCCTCTGCCATGGTTGTTGGTTTTGGGTATGGTTATCTCCCCATCTGAGGTTTGGGTGGTTTTTCCAGGATGGATTGTATGTATCACCATACACTTCATTTGGTCCTTGGTTGTGCATATACTGTACTTGCTCTTGTTGTTGTTCTTCTTGAGTTTCTTCACTCTGTCCCCATGTGGTTGATGGTTGGCTGGTGTTAACTGCTGCAACTTGGAGACTATCAATCCTCTTGGCCATTTGCTCAAATTGTTGCTGAATTTGCTGCTGCATCATCTTGTTTTGAGCCAGGATTGAATCCACTCCTTTTAGCTCCATTACTCCTCTCCTTTGTGATGGTTGGCGGCCTCTTTGATGAGCAAAGAAATATTGGTTGTTGGACACCATATCAATGAGTTCTTGAGCCTCTTCTGCAGTTTTCATGAGTTGCAAGGAACCTCCAGCTGAATGATCCAAACCTTCCTGAGATTTCAGTGTTAAGCCTTCATAGAAGTTTTGAAGCTTCTCCCACTCATTAAACATAGCAGGGGGACATTTCCTGATCAGAGCCTTGTACCTCTCCCATGCCTCATAGATAGGTTCGGCCTCCATTTGTGTAAATGTTTGAACCTCAGCCTTTAACCTTATAATCCTCTGAGGTGGATAAAATTTGGCAAGGAATTTAGTTACCAAATCATCCCAGTTGTTGATACTGTCCCTTGGAAAAGATTCTAACCATTGAGTGGCCTTGTCCCTGAGAGAAAATGGGAATAGCATCAGCTTGTAGCTGTCAGGGGGCACTCCATTAGTTTTGACAATGTTGCATATCCTCAAGAAAGTGGATAAATGTTGGTGTGGGTCCTCAAGTGGTCCTCCACCAAAAGAGCAGTTGTTTTGAACCAAAGTGATGAGTTGTGGCTTGAGTTCAAAGTTGTTAGCATTGACATTTGGAGCCAAGATGCTGCTCCCACAATGTCTAGGATTTGCAAAGGTGTAGGAAGCCAAAACTCTCCTCTGGGGTGGGTTGCCATTGTTGTTGTCTTCCCCACCTGGTGGATTGGTTAAATGTTCCTCCATCTCTTGGAATTCTTCGTCTGATTCCTCTTCTCCAACAATATTTTTCCCTCTTTCAGCTCTTCTTAACCTCCTGAGAGTTCTTTCGTCTTGTTCCTGAAAATTGAGTATGGTTCTACTTGTACCTGACATACAAGCAGAGCATGAGGAATGCACAAAACCAGTGACACTTCAATTTACTGCCAGATTGAAGTGTTAGTTAGTTTAAGCAAAAAATCAAACAGTTAGTGGGTTAATCAAAATTAAAGAAAAAGTGCTTGATCTAGATCACCACCTCACTTAAACATTGTCAATCTAATCAATCCCCGGCAACGGCGCCAAAAACTTGATGGGATATTTTGGAGGAAAAATAAATCTCTCCCAAAATACCCAAAACTAACCAGCAAGTGCACCGGGTCGCATCAAGTAATAAAAACTCACGGGAGTGAGGTCGATCCCACAGGGATTGAAGGATTGAGCAATTTTAGTTTAGTGGTTGATTTAGTCAAGCGAATCAAGATTTGGTTGATGGTTTTGGGACTTGCAGAATTAAATTGCATTGAAGTAAAGAGAACAAGAAATAAATTGCTGAAACTTAAAGAACAAGAAATTAAATGGCAGAAACTTAAAGTGCAAGAAATGTAAATTTCAGAATCTTAAAGTGCAAGGAATGTAAATTGCTTGAAATGCAAAGGGGAATGGGATGTGGATTTGCAGAAATTAAACAAGGAAAAACTAAATTGCATCAAACAGAAGAGGGAAAAGGAATTGGGATTGAACCGGATCTTGAAGCAGTAAAGTAATTGAACATTAAAAGCAGTAAACAGGGAATTGAAATGGGAAATTCAGACCTCAAGACCCAGAGACTAGAAAACCTAGTCTAGATCTCAATGCCTTCCTAGATCCAACAAGAACAATTGCAAGGAAAATGTAAATTGCAAAGAAAAGAGATAAAGAGCAATTAACCGGAAATGAAATTCAATTAGCAGTAAAGAAACAGAGATCCAAGATTGAGATTGAAACAGAATTTCTTCAATTCTCCAATCCAAATCCAAGACAAGTGCAAATGAAAAATGAAAGCAATGAAAGCAAAGAAATTAAAGTTCAAAAGCTCTCCGAAAACTATTATGAAAATTCCAAAAGGAAAGCTCCCTCAATAACTTGAATTCTATCCTATTTATACACTTTCAAAAATGATCTTCAAGCCTTGAGTTGGGCCTTTGCTCTTGGTGGAATTGGGTTGAAAGAGGCCTTGGTTGACTGCTCTTGAAGTTTGAAGAAGAACCAAAGTGAACCAATTGAACCGGTTTTGAGGTTAGCCAAAGTTGGACCAAAAGTTTGAGCCAAAGTTAGGGGTCTAACTTTGGCTCCAACTTTTCATAGCAGCAAGCAAAATTCTTCTGGTATGGACGTTGGTGCCAACGTTAGGGGTCTAACTTTGACCCTAACGTTGGCCTTGTTTAGTGCTAGTGGCGCCAACGTTAGCCTCCAAGTTAGGGGGCTAACGTTGGCGCAAACGTTGGCCCTTCTCCCTTTGTAATTCATGTGCCAACGTTAGCCTCCAAGTTAGGGGGCTAACGTTGGCGCAAACGTTGGTGCCCAGGGGAGAAACTCTCAAATTCCAACGTTAGCCTCCAAGTTAGGGGGCTAACGTTGGGGCTAACTTTTGCCTCTTCCTTGAATGTTCATGTGCCAACGTTAGCCTCCAAGTTAGGGGGCTAACGTTGGCGCAAACGTGGGATGGCCAGGGAGGAAATTTCAAGTTCCAACGTTAGCCTCCAAGTTAGGGGGCTAACGTTGGGCTAACTTCTTGCTTCCTGGTTCAATTTCACTTATTCCATTGTCCTCTCTTCACTCCTAGCCATTCCTCTTTGCTTCAACCTTTCTCCAAGCTTTCTTCACCTATCATTAATCAACCAAACTCATCAAAGCTATGCTCAAAATCATGAGATATTCATTCTTTCATAATATGCAACAAATATAGCATAAAACCTCATGAAATGGCATGAATTCATATATGGTTGGTTCAATCAAGGGAAACATGAAAATCTACTCAATTAGCTTGCTTGTAGCTCAAGAAAGTGCATAATTCTAATGAAAACAAAAGAAAAAGACTAGCTAAAATAGGCTAGGATGACTTGTCATCATATGCCTGGGAAAATCTTGAGCCTGGAATTATATAGGAGTACTTGCTGTTCTAGTTTGAACTCTCTTTTCAAGATCTTATTGTCATGCCATTTTTTAGCTCTTTCCTTGTATATCTTTGCATTTTCATAAGCTTCCAATCTAAATTCCTCTAGCTCATTGAGTTGCAACAACCTTTTTTCTCCTGCTACTTGAGGATCAAAATTTAGGAGCTTAGTGGCCCAGTAAGATTTGTGTTCTAGCTCTACAAGAAGGTGGCATGATTTTCCATAGATTAGCTGAAATGGGGATCTTCCTATAGGAGTTTTGAATGCTGTTCTATATGCCCATAAAGCATCATCTAGCTTTCTGGCCCAATCTTTTCTGGTGGCTCCCACTGTCTTCTCCAAAATCCTCTTCAACTCCCTATTTGCAAGCTCTGCTTGGCCATTGGTCTGTAGGTGGTAGGGAGTAGCTACTTTATGCATCACCCCATATTTGTGAAGTAGTTTCTCCATCTGTTTGTTGCAAAAATGACTACCATCATCACTGACAAGACCCTTAAGCACTCCATATCTAGTAAAAATGTGCTTCTTAAGGAATTGAAGGACTACCTGTGCATCACATGTGGTTGTGGCTATAGCTTCCACCCATTTTGAGACATACTTCACTGCTACCAGAATGTATTTGAAAGAGTAGGAAGGAGGAAAAGGGCCCATGAAATCAATGCCCCAAAGATCAAATAGCTCCACTTCAAGAATGAAATTTTGAGGCATTTCATTCCTTCTTGATAGTCCTCCAGTTCTTTGGCACTCATTACACTGATGAACGAACTCTCTGGCATCCTTGAATATAGTTAGCCAATAGAATCCACTATGTGTAGCACTTTGGCAGCTGTTCTCTCTGGTCCAAAGTGTCCACCATAGGCTGAACCATGGCAATGCCACAATATGTCTCTCATCTCAGTTTCAGGGACACACCTCCTAATCATTCCATCCAGACATCTTTTGAACAAAAATGGTTCACCCCACAAAAACTTCTTGGCTTCATTGATCAAAAACTTCTTGGAGAGTTCTTGAGGAATTTTTCTTTCCACCTTGTAGTTTGCTATGTCTGCAAACCATGGAGCTTGTTGAATTTGTAAGAGGTGTTTATCTGGAAAGCTTTCATTCACTGAGTGCGGAGCTTGATTGGTTTCTTGTGATATTCTTGACAGATGGTCTGCTACTTGGTTTTCATTCCCTTTCCTATCTGATGACTTGCATCATTTACCCTTCTTTCTTGCATAAAGAGGACCATAAAAGAGCATAAATCTCATTTGATCAGTACAATTCATGCATTAATTGATGGATATTATGGTACACTACTCTGAGATGAGTTGTGCTAAATTTCAGGAGAAAAAGGCATCAAAAATGGGAAGAAAGCAACAAAGAAGCTGGGCGTGTGAAACTGACGTGTCACTTGGAACAAATGCCACAAAAATGCACTGGCGTGGCATGCCAGGAGCTGGGCATGGCATGCTAATACTAAATTCCAGAGAAGAATTCCCAAGTATTCATATGGGCATGGCACACTAGTACAAAGTTCCAGAGAGCAACAACGGAGGACACAAAAGGGACGTGGCATGCCATGTTGGGCGTGGCATGCCTAACCCATCAGCCACTATGGGCATGCCACTTGAGCCAAGGGGCATGGCACGCCAACTCATCACTCCAGGGGGAACCTTCACGATGGCGTGCCACTTGGTATCGAAGGCGTGGCACGCCAACTCCAAAAAGTCACTTGGGTGTGCCACTTGCGGATCCAGGCGTGGCACGCCAAGATTGAAGAGTCCATAAATGTATGGGCGTGCCACTTGAACAGCATGGCGTGGCACGCTAGTACAAAAATCCAGGGAAGGGGCTGAAGGCAATTGAAGACTGGGCATGCCACTTGAAGTCGAAGGCGTGGCACGCAGGCTCTAAATCTCACTTAGGCGTGCCACTTGAGCGACTAGGCGTGGCCCGCCAATGCACAAAGAGGCCAAAGCAAGGGCTGGGCGTGCCACTTGATGTCGAAGGCGTGGCACGCCAACCCAAAAATATCACTATGGCGTGCCACATGAGTACTGGGTGTGGCACGCCAGCTACTGGAACCAAGGCAAGATTATGGGCATGGCACGCCAGCCTCTAGGCATGGCACGTTGGTATAAGTTTCCAGAGAGGGTGAAGGAGGCCAAATACATGGGGCGTGCCACTTGGTGTGGAAGGCGTGGCACGCCATCCATTATTCCTCACTTGTGCGTGCCACTTGAATCCCAGGCGTGGCACGGCAGTGTCATTCAGAGAGTAAAAGAACCATTGGGGCGTGCCACTTGAGTTTGTGGCGTGGCACGCGAAACAGAGGAGTCACTTGTTCACAAAGGGGCGTGGCACGCCAGACCCTGGGCGTGCCACGCTAGTTCAACTTCCCAGAGAGCTTGGTCAAGCATGCAACAAGGGCGTGGCACGCCATACCCTGGGCGTCCCACGCTAGTTCAAGTTTCCAGAGGCAAAGAGAAGTGAAAAAGGCTAGGGAGTGCCACTTAAGCTCAAAGGCGTGGCACGCCATGCTACCTGGGCATTAAAAGACCCTGGGCGTGCCACTTGAGCTCGAAGGCGTGGCACGCTAGGGGTGTTATTGACGGCGAGCGTGCCACTTGAGGGATTGAGCGTTGCACGCCAAGCCAGAATTGAGGGAGCACGTGCACACCACTGAAGCGCCAATCACACGCCAGCTGGGAAGTCGTGCTTATTGAGTTTCTTTTCCCTCCAAAATGTAATTTTCCTTTTTCACTTTTGTAATTCTTTTATTTTTTGCTAGGAATAGTATAAATACCCCCCAAGAAGTACTGAAGAAGGGGTTAAGCAGTTAGAGATAGCAGTTTTAGATTCACTTTTACACTTCATCATCTTCTTTACTTTGAGTACTTTTCTTTGAGCTATGAGTAGCTAAATTCCCTCTCATTGAGAGAGGGAGCTCTATTGTACTTGATGGATTGATGATAGTTAAATTCTTCTTCTCTTCATCTTCTCTTTGATTTGCTAGAAGGAATTTCGTTCTTAATGCTTAGTGTTCAATTATCTTGGGAAAGAGATTGAATGCAAAATGGGTTTCATGGGAACCTTGGGAAAGGAAACATGAAACCATGCTTGAAATCCCTTCTCACAATTGAGTAGGATCTGGGTTTCGGTGTTTGGATATGGTGATATATAATCCTCCCTCTACTTGGACCTATGATAATGTGTGGTATAATCAGGGACCAAGCATATCTCTCTTCATGAACAATTAAACCAAGAAATTGGCTATTGATCAAGATCTGAGAGATTGAGTCACCAAGGGATTGGGGCTCAATCAATCATGATTTCCAAGAGGTCAATGAGTTGCATGATTGAAGAGGTTATAAGCTGAAGTTGATCCAAAGAGACAACATCTCCTAATCTCAATGAATTTCCCCATTCTTATCTACCACTTTCTTTATAGCTTATTTTTACATTCTGCAATTCCCCATCCCCATTTACATTCAAGTCATTTATGATTCTGCACTTTATATTCTGTTATTTCCATTTCTGCACTTTATTGTTTTCCTTTACATTTTAGTCATTTACATTTCTGCCATTTATAATTCTGCAAATCACAATCTATCTGTTTCACTTGACTAATTCATCAATTGATTAAAATTGCTCAAATTTGCCAATCTCTGTGGATACGATCCCACTCCACTGTGGGTTATTACTTGACGATAATTTTGGTGCGCTTGCCAAAAGAACTAATTCACCAATTTTTTTGAATGGGGGTGTGAATTGGACTCATCAAGTTTTATGGCGCCGTTGCCGGGGATTGGCTTAAATTTGATAGTGATTAAATTGATTGGAGAGCTAGATTAAGCAATTTAATTCCCTTGTTATTTTACTTTATTCTAATTCTTCTAGCATTTTTTTTATTTTTCTTTTATCTCTGCTTTGAGTTTTATTTCTTTTTCTTTGATTATTTTAGTTACCCATCGTCCATATTTCCACTCTTCTAACTGTTCGATTAATTGCATCAACAACGCTAACCACTAATTTCAACAAGATTTTTCTTACTTCACTTGTTCTCTGCTGGTTATTTGCCAAGTGTATGACAGGTAGAAGAGGAGAGACTTTATCTCCCTTCGATAGTGAAATTGAGAGGACCTTCCTTAGATTAAAGAGGGAAGCAAGAGACAAAGGCATAGTTGGAGAAGAACTAGTGGAGGAAGATCCGTAAATCACCATGGATGACGAAGTACAGGACAATGTTGGAGGAGATGCTAGAAATCATGTTGGGCAAGAAAGGAGAGTCTTGGGCTCCTACGTCAACCCAAATCCAGAAAATTGTGGCAGCAGCATCCTAAAGCCAATAATTCATGCTAATAATTTTGAGTTGAAGCCTCAGCTCATCACACTTGTCAAGAATAATTGTTCATATGGAGTAAGTGCTCAAGAAGACCCTAATCAACATCTTAGCACATTCCTGAGGATATGTGATACTGTAAAGTCCAATGGGATACACCCTGACATCTACAAGCTACTCGTGTTTCCTTTCTCACTCAGAGATAAGGCAGCAAAGTGGCTGGAATCATTTCCCAAGGAGAGCCTAACCACATGGGAGGATGTTGTAAGCAGATTCCTTGCAAGATTTTACCCTCCACAAAGAATCAACAGGCTGAGAACTGAGGTGCAAACTTTCAGACAACAAGATGGAGAAACACTCTATGAGGCCTGGGAGAGATTCAAAGATCTGACAAGAAGATGCCCACCAAAAATATTCAATGAGTGGGTACAACTACACATCTTCTATCAAGGGCTATCCTATGAATCAAAGAAGGCTGTGGATTATTCTTGAGGAGGTTCACTCAACAAGAAGAAAACCATTGAAGAAGCCATAGATGTCATCAAGACTGTAGCTGAAAATGAGTATTTCTATGCTTCAGAAAGAACTCAGAAGAAAGGAGTGCTAGAACTCAACTCTGTAGATGCTTTGTTAGCTCAAAACAAGGCAATTACACCACAAATAGCAGCCTTAACCAAGAAGATGGAGGCTAATCAAGTCTCAGCCATACAAGATCAAACCCCTCAACAAGAAAGAAATGCATCAGAACATGAAGGTGACTGGAAACAAGCTAATTATGTGAACAATTCATCCAGGCCACCATATGATTCAACTTCTAAGACATACAACCAGGTTGGAAGAACCACCCAAATTTTGGGTGGAGAAACAAGCAGGGCCACAACCAGGACCACAACAAACTTTATCCATCAAATCAACACTCTACTCACAACCCCAACCATCAAACAGGCAACCATAGACCCTACCATAACTCACAAAATACATCATACCATAGCAACCAACCAATACACAACAACCTCCATCAAGACACATCACCCTTAACTATGCAACCATGTGAAATCAATAGCAACTTTGAGAGGATGGAGGCTACAATAGCACAATTGTCATTGCAGATTACATGAGCAGTCTCCACCCTTATGGAGAGACAAGCACAGACTGAAAGAAGGATAGACGCTGGTGCGCAGAAATTGTGATTACACTTTGATTATGTAAAATTCATCGCTCTTTATTTCCTTGGTAATGGCGCCAAAAACATGATGCCAATACCATGGTTCACAACTTCGCACAACTAACCAGCAAGTGCACTGGGTCGTCCAAGTAATACCTTACGTGAGTAAGGGTCGAATCCCACGGAGATTGTTGGTATGAAGCAAGCTATGGTCACCTTGTAAATCTCAGTCAGGCGGATATAAGATAGTAATGGAGTTTTCGAAAATAATTAATAAAATAGGGATAGAAATACTTATGTAAATCATTGGTGAGAATTTCAGATAAGTGAATAGAGATGCTTTCGTTCCTCTGAACCTCTGTTTTCCTGCTATCTTCATCCAATCAGTCTTACTCCTTTCCATGGCTGGCTTTATGTGATGCATCACCATTGTCAATGGCTACTTTCGGTCTTCTCTCGGGAAAATGATCCAAATGCCCTGTCACGGCACGGCTAATCGTCTGGAGGCATCACCCTTGTCAATGGTTACATCCTATCCTCTCAGTGAAAATGTTCAACGCACTCTGTCACGGTACGGCTATTCATCTGTTGGTTCTCGATCATGCTGGAATAGGATTTACTATCCTTTTGCGTCTGTCATGACGCCCAGCAATCGCGAGTTTGAAGCTCGTCACAGTCATTCAATCATTGAATCCTACTTGGAATACCACAGACAAGGTTTAAACTTTCCGGATTCTCTTGAATGCCGCCATCATTCTAGCTTACACCACGAAGATTCTGATTAAGAGATCTAAGAGATACTCATTCAGTCGAAGGTAGAACGGAAGTGGTTGTCAGGCACGCGTTCATAGGGAATGATGATGATTGTCACATTCATCACATTCAGATTGAAGTGCGAATGAATATCTTGGAAGCGAAACAAGATGAATTGAATAGAAAACAGTAGTACTTTGCATTAATCTTTGAGGAACAGCAGAGCTCCAAACCTTAATCTATGGAGTGCAGAAACTCTACCGTTGAAAATACATAAGTGATAATGGAGTTCATTGGTCTCGGCCCCAGAGGGGAACCGGAGTAACCAAGACTGATCACAGGATCAAAATACAATCCAGGATGTCTATACAATAGTAAAAAGTCCTATTTATAATAAACTAGCTACTAGGGTTTACAGAAGTAAGTAATTGATGCATAAATCCACTTCCGGGGCCCACTTGGTGTGTTCTTGGGCTGAGCTTGAGTGTTACACGTGTAGAGGTCATTCCTGGAGTTGAACGCCAGCTTTTGTGCCAGTTTGGGCGTTGAACTCCACTTTGCAGCTTGTTTCTGGCGCTGGATGCCAGAATTGGGCAGAGAGCTGGTGTTGAACGCCAGTTTACGTAGTCTAAACTTGGGCAAAGTATGGACTATTATACATTTCTGGAATACCCTGGATGTCTACTTTCCAACGCAATTGGAATCGCGCCATTTCGAGTTCTGTAGCTCCAGAAAATCTACTTTGAGTGCAGGGAGGTCAGAATCCAACAGCATCAGCAGTCCTTCTTAACCTCTGATTCTGATTTTTGCTCAAGTCCCTCAATTTCAGCCAGAAAATACCTGAAATCATAGAAAAACACACAAACTCATAGTAAAGTCCAGAAATGTTAATTTAACATAAAAACTAATGAAAACATCCCTAAAAGTAACTAGATCCTACTAAAAACATACTAAAAATAATGTCAAAAAGCGTATAAATTATCCGCTCATCACAACACCAAGCTTAAATTGTTGCTTGTCCCCAAGCAACTGAAAATCAAATAGGATAAAAAGAAGAGAATATATTATAAATTCCAAACTATCAATGAAACATAGCTTCAATCATATGAGCGGGACTTATAGCTTTTTGCCTCTTGAATAGTTTTGGCATCTCACTTTATCCATGGAGGTTCAGAATGATTGGCATCTATAGGAACTCAAAGTTCAGATAGTGTTATTGATTCTCCTAGTTCAGTATGATGATTCTTGAACACAGCTATTTTATGAGTCTTGGCCGTGGCCCTAAGCACTTTGTTTTCCAGTATTACCACCGGATACATAAATGCCACAGACACATAATTGGGTGAACCTTTTCAGATTGTGACTCAGCTTTGCTAAAGTCCCCAATTAGAGGTGTCCAGGGTTCTTAAGCACACTCTTCTTTTGATTTGGACCTTGACTTTAACCGCTCAGTCTCAAGTTTTCACTTGACACCTTCACGCTACAAGCACATGGTTAGGGACAGGTTGGTTTAGCCGCTTAGGCCAGGATTTTATTTCTTTAGGCCCTCCTATCCACTGATGCTCAAAGCCTTGGGATCCTTTTTATTTGCCCTTGCCTTTTGGTTTTAAGGGTTATTGGCTTTTTGCTCTTGCCTATTGGTTTTAAGAGCTTTTGGCTTTTTTTGCTTGCTTTTTCTTTTTCTTTATTTTTTTTCGCCTATTTTATTGTTTTTTTTTCCTGCAAGCTTTGTTCTTTGCTGCTTTTTCTTGCTTCAAGAATCATTTTTATGATTTTTTAGATTATCAAATAACATGTCTCCTAGTCATCATTCTTTCAAGAGCCAACATATTTAACATTCTTAAACAACAACTTCAAAAGACATATGCACTGTTCAAGCATACATTCAGAAAACAAGAAGCATTGTCACTACATCAATATAATTAAACTAAGTTCAAGGATAAATTCGAAACTCATGTACTTCTTGTTCTTTTGAATTAAAACATTTTTCATTTAAGAGAGGTGATGGATTCATAGGACATTCATAACTTTAAGACATAGTTACTAACTACTAATGATCATGTAATGAAGATACAAATATAGATAAGCACTTAACATAGAAAATGAAAAACAGAGAATGTAAGAACAAGGAATGAGTCCACCTTAGTGATGGTGGCGTTTTCTTCTTGAGGAACCAATGATGTCCTTGAGCTCTTCTATGTCTCTTCCTTGTCTTTGTTGCTCCTCCTCATTGCTTTTTGATCTTCTCTTATTTCATGAAGGATGATGGAGTGCTCTTGATGTTCCACCCTTAGTTGTCCCATATTGGAACTCAATTCTCCTAGGGAGGTGTTGATTTGCTCCCAATAGTTTTGTGGAGGAAAGTGCATCCCTTGAGGTATCTCAGGGATTTCTTGATGGTGAGCTTCTTCATGTGCCTGTTGAGATCCATGAATGTGCTCTCTTGTTTGCTCCATCCTTTTCTTAGTGATAGGCTTGTGAGATGAATCTTTCCATCTCTCATGGCTCAGAGGTGGGAGCAATTATCTTCTCTTTCCTCTTCCTTGAGGTTTCTCTGGCCTCAGGTACCATTAATGGTTATGAAAAAATAAAAAAATGCTCTGCTTTTACCACACCAAACTTAGAATGTTGCTTGCCCTCGAGCAAAAGAAGAAAGAATAGAAGAAGAAGAAGAAGAAGATATGGAGGAGAGGGGGGTGTGTGTATTTGGCCATATGGGTGGGATTGGGTGGGGAAGAGATGTTGAATTTTGAAGGTAAGTGGGTGTATAGATGTGAGTGGTAAATGGAAAACAGAAGGGATGACCATGAATGGATAGAGAGATGGTGAGGTAGGTGGGGATCCTATGGGGTCCACAGATCCTGAGGTGTTCAAGGATTTACAACCTTGCACCAAATTAGGCATGTAAAATGCCCTTGCACACAACTCTGGGCGTTCAGCGCCAGGTTGGTGCCCATTTTGGGCGTTCAACGCCCATTTGTTGCCCATTTCTGGCGTTGAACGCCAGAAGCATGCTTGTTCTGGGCGTTCAGCGCCAGCTCCTCTCCAGGGTGCAATTCTGGCGTTCAGCGCCCAGATGAAGCCCATTTTGGGCGTTCAGCGCCAGAACCATGCTCTGTTCTGGCGTTGAACGCCAGGCAGATGCTTCCTCCAGGGTGTGATGTTTCTTCTGCTGTTTTTGATTCTGTTTTCAATTTTTATATTTATTTTGTGACTCCACAAGATCATGAACCTATAAAGACATATAACTAAGAAAAATATTGTTAGATAGATAAAAATTGGGTTGCCTCCCAATAAGCGCTTCTTTAATGTCAATAGCTTGACAGTGGGCTCTCATGGAGCCTCACAGATGTTCAGAGCATTGTTGAGACTCTCCAACACCAAACTTAGAGTTTGGATATGGGAGTTCAACACCAAACTTAGAGTTTGGTTGTGGCCTCCCAACACCAAACTTAGAGTTTGACTGTGGGAGCTTTGTTTGACTTTGCTTTGAGAGAAGCTTTTTCTGCTTCCTCTCCATGGATGCAGAGAGAGATCCTTGAGTTGTAAACACAAGGTTGTCCTTATTTAATTGAAGGATCAATTCTCCTTTGTCCACATCAATCACAGCTCTTGCTGTGGCGAGGAAAGGTCTTCCCAGGATGATGGATTCATCCTCTTCCTTTCCAGTATCCAGGACTATGAAATCAGCAGGGATGTAAAGGCCTTCAACCTTTACTAACACGTCCTCTACTTGTCCATAAGCCTATTTTCTTGAATTGTCTGCCATCTCTAATGAGATTTTAGCAGCTTGTACCCCATAGATTTCTAGTTTCTCTATTACAGAGAGGGGCATGAGGTTTATCCCTGAACCAAGGTCACACAGAGCCTTAAAGATCATGGTGCCTATGGTACAAGGTATTATGAACTTTCCAGGATCCTGTCTCTTCTGAGGCAATGTCAGTTGATCTAGATCACTTAGTTCATTGGTGAACAAGGGACGTTCATCTTCCCAAGTTTCAATACCAAATAATTTGGCATTCAGCTTCATGATTGCACCAAGAAACTTGGCAGTTTGCTCTTCAGTGACATCCTCATTCTCTTCAGAAGAGGAATACTCATCAGAGCTCATGAATGGCATAAGGAGGTTCAATGGAATCTCTATGGTCTCTAGATGAGCCTCAGAGTCCTTTGGTTCCTCAGAGGGAAGCTCCTTATTGACCACTGGACGTCCCAGGAGGTCTTCCTCCTTGGGATTCACGTCCTCTCCTTTCCTTACAGGTTCGGCCATGGTGCTTATGTCAATGGCCTTGCACTCTCCTTTTGGATTCTCTTCTGTATTGCTTGGGAGAGTACTAGGAGGGATTTCAGTGATCCTTTTACTCAGCTGGCCCACTTGTGCTTCCAAATTTCTAATGGAAGACCTTGTTTCATTCATGAAACTTACAGTGGCCTTAGATAGATCAGAGACTAAGTTTGCTAAATTAGAAGTATTTTGTTCAGAGTTCTCTGTCTGTTGCTGAGTGGATGATGGAAAAGGTTTGTTATTGTTAAACCTGTTTCTTCCACCATTATTAAAGCCTTGTTGAGGCCTTTGATCCTTCCATGAGAGATTTGGATGATTTCTCCATGATGGGTTATAGGTGTTTCCATAAGGTTCACCTAAGTAATTCACCTTTGCTATTGCAGGGTTTTCAGGATCATAAGCTTCTTCTGCATAAGAAGCCTCTTGAGTACTGTTGGATGCAGCTTGCATTCCATTCAGACTCTCGGAAATCATATTGACTTGTTGAGTCAATATTTTGTTCTGAGCCAATATGGCATTCAGAGTATCAATTTTAAGAACTCCTTTCTTCATAGGCGTCCCATTACTAACAGGATTCCTCTCAGAAGTGTACATGAACTGGTTATTAGCAACCATGTCAATGAATTCTTGAGCTTCTGCAGGTGTTTTCTTTAGGTGAATGGATCCACCTGCAGAAGTATCCAATGACATCTTTGATAGCTCAGATAAACCATCATAGAATATATCCAGGATGGTCCATTCTGAAAGCATGTCAGAAGGACACTTTTTGATCAACTGTTTGTATCTTTCCCAAGCTTCATAGAGGGATTCACCATCTTTTTGTTTGAAGGTTTGAACATCCACTCTAAGCTTGCTCAGCTTTTGAGGAGGAAAGAACTTGGCTAAGAAAGCCGTGACCAGCTTATCCCAAGAGTTCAGGCTATCTTTGGGTTGAGAGTCCAACAACACTCTAGCTCTGTCTCTTACAGCAAAAGGGAAAAGCATGAGCCTGTAGACTTCAGGATCTACTCCATTAGTCTTAACAGTATCACAGATCTGCAAGAATTCAGTTAAGAACTGAAAAGGATCTTCAGATGGAAGTCCATGAAACTTGCAGTTCTGCTGCATTAGAGAAACTAGCTGAGGTTTCAGCTCAAAATTGTTTGCTCCAATGGTAGGAATGGAGATGCTTCTTCCATGTAAATTGGAATTAGGTGCAGTAAAGTCACCAAGCATTCTCCTTGCATTATTGTTGTTGGGTTCGGCTGCCATCTCCTTTACTTGTTCGAAATTTTCAATAAGGTTGTCTCTGGATTGTTGTAATTTAGCTTCTCTTAGTTTTCTCTTCAGAGTCCTTTCAGGTTCTGGATCAGCTTCAACAAGAATGCCTTTTTCTCTGTCCCTGCTCATAAGAAAGAGAAGAGAAAAAGAAAAGAAGAGGAATCCTCTATGTCACAGTAAAGAGGTTCCTTATTGTTAGTAGAAGAAAAGAAGAAGAGAAAAATCTGAACTCAGAAAGAGAGAGAGAGAGGGTTCGGATTTTTGGTGGGTGAGAAAGAGATGTTAGTAGATGAATAAATAAATAGAATAAGATGAGAGAGGGAAAATTTCGAAAATAATTTTTGAAAAAGAGTTAGTGATTTTTGAAAATAGTTTTTGAAAAAGGTTAGTAATTTTCGAAAATAAAAATAAAAAATTAAAATAATTAGTTAATTAAAAAGAGATTTTGAAAAAGGGAGAAGATATTTTTCGAAAATGAGAGAGAGAGAGTAAGTTAGGTGGTTTTGAAAAAGATAAGAAACAAACAAAAAGTTAGTTAGTTAGTTGAAACAAATTTCGAAAAGACAAGAAGTTAGGAAGTTAGAGAAGATATTTTGAAATCAATTTTTTGAAAAAAAATAAGATAAGAAGATATTTTTGAAAAGATATGATTGAAATTAATTTTGAAAAAGATTTGATTTTTAAAATCACAATTAATGACTTAATTCACAAGAAATTACAAGACATGATTCTAGAACTTAAAGTTTGAAACTTTCTTAACAAGTAAGTAGCAAACTTGAAATTTTTGAATCAAAACATTAATTGGTGATGTTATTTTCGAAAATTTGATATAAAAATAAGAAAAATATTTTCGAAAAATGTTTTTAGAATTTTCGAAAATAACTAAGAAAATTGAAAAAGATTTGATTTTTGAAAAAGATTTTGAAAAAGATAAGATTTTTAAATTGAAAATTTGATTTGACTCATAAAAACAACTAGATTTTAAAATTTTTTTAAAAAGTCAAATCTAATTTTCGAATTTATGAGAGAGAAAAAGGGAAAGATATTTTTTTTTATTTTTTTGAATTTTTATGATGAGAGAGAAAAATAAGAAAAATGATGCAATGCATGAGAATTTTAGATCAAAACATGTGATGCATGCAAGAATGCTATGAATGTCAAGATGAACACCAAGAACACTATGAAGATCATGATGAACACCAAGAACATATTTTTGAAAAATTTTTAATGCAAAGAAAACATGCAAGACACCAAACTTAGAATTCTTTAATGCTTAGACATAAAGAATTCAGGAATGCATATGAAAAACAAGAAAGGACACAAAATAAGAAAACATCAAGATCAAACAAGAAGACTTACCAAGAACAACTTGAAGATCATGAAGAACACCATGAATGCATGAATTTTTCGAAAAAAAAATGCAAGATGAGTATGCAATTGACACCAAACTTATAACATGACTCAAGACTCAAATAAGAAACACAAAATATTTTTGATTTTTTATGATTTTATAATTTTTTTGTATTTTCTTTTAATTTTAATTTTTTTTTTCGAAAATCATTTTGAAAAAGAAAAATAAGGATTCCAAAATTTTTAATATGAATTCCAGGAATCTTATGCTCTTTAGTCTAAAGCTCCAATCAAAGGGTCAGGCATGGCTTAATAGCCAGCCAAGATTTAGTATGTAACTCAGACATGACACGCCTAACATGCCCTACAGTCGTGGCTTTACAGCCAACCAGGCTTCAACATGCTTTATGAAACACTAGAATTCATTCTTAAAAATTCTGAAGAAAAATATATTTTTGAAAACATTTTTAATTTTTTTATTTTATTTTATTTTTTTTCGAAAACAAAGGAGAAATTTTTGAAAAAGTTTTGAAAAATTTTTGAAAAGAAAACAAAAAGAAAATTACCTAATCTGAGCAACAAGATGAACCGTCAGTTGTCCAAACTCGAACAATCCCCGGCAACGGCGCCAAAAACTTGGTGCGCAGAAATTGTGATTACACTTTGATTATGTAAAATTCATCGCTCTTTCTTTCCCTGGTAATGGCGCCAAAAACATGATGCCAATACCATGGTTCACAACTTCGCACAACTAACCAGCAAGTGCACTGGGTCGTCCAAGTAATACCTTACGTGAGTAAGGGTCGAATCCCACGGAGATTGTTGGTATGAAGCAAGCTATGGTCACCTTGTAAATCTCAGTCAGGCGGATATAAGATAGTAATGGAGTTTTCGAAAATAATTAATAAAATAGGGATAGAAATACTTATGTAAATCATTGGTGAGAATTTCAGATAAGTGAATAGAGATGCTTTCGTTCCTCTGAACCTCTGCTTTCCTGCTATCTTCATCCAATCAGTCTTACTCCTTTCCATGGCTGGCTTTATGTGATGCATCACCATTGTCAATGGCTACTTTCGGTCTTCTCTCGGGAAAATGATCCAAATGCCCTGTCACGGCACGGCTAATCGTCTGGAGGCATCACCCTTGTCAATAGTTACATCCTATCCTCTCAGTGAAAATGTTCAACGCACCCTGTCACGGTACGGCTATTCATCTGTCGGTTCTCGATCATGCTGGAATAGGATTTACTATCCTTTTGCGTCTGTCACTACGCCCAGCAATCGCAAGTTTGAAACTCGTCACAATCATTCAATCATTGAATCCTACTCGGAATACCACAGACAAGGTTTAGACTTTCTGGATTCTCTTGAATGCCGCCATCATTCTAGCTTACACCACGAAGATTCTGATTAAGAGATCTAAGAAATACTCAATCAGTCGAAGGTAGAACGGAAGTGGTTGTCAGGCACGCGTTCATAGGGAATGATGATGATTGTCACATTCATCACATTCAGATTGAAGTGCGAATGAATATCTTGGAAGCGAAACAAGATGAATTGAATAGAAAACAGTAGTACTTTGCATTAATCTTTGAGGAACAGCAGAGCTCCACACCTTAATCTATGGAGTGCAGAAACTCTACCGTTGAAAATACATAAGTGATAATGGAGTTCATTGGTCTCGGCCCCAGAGGGGAACTGGAGAAACCAAGACTGATCATAGGATCAAAATACAATTCAGGATGTCTAATATAATAGTAAAAAGTCCTATTTATAATAAACTAGCTACTAGGGTTTACAGAAGTAAGTAATTGATGCATAAATCCACTTCTGGGGCCCACTTGGTGTGTGCTTGGCTGAGCTTGAGTGTTACACGTGTAGAGGTCATTCCTGGAGTTGAACGCCAGCTTTTGTGCTAGTTTGGGCGTTGAACTCCACTTTGCAACTTGTTTCTGGCGCTGGACGCCAGAATTGGGCAGAGAGCTGGCATTGAACGCCAGTTTTGCGTCGTCTAAACTTGGACAAAGTATGGACTATTATGCTGGAAAGCCCTGGATGTCTACTTTCCAACGCAATTGGAAGCACGCCATTTCGAGTTCTGTAGCTCCAGAAAATCCTCTTTGAGTGCAGGGAGGTCAGAATCCAACAGTATCAGCAGTCCTTCTTTAACCTCTGATTCAGATTTTTGCTCAAGTCCCTCAATTTCAGCCAGAAAATACCTGAAATCACAGAAAAACACACAAACTTATAGTAAAGTCCAGAAATGTGAATTTAACATAAAAACTAATGAAAACATCCCTAAAAGTAACTAGATCTTACTAAAAACATACTAAAAACAATGTCAAAAAGCGTATAAATTATTCGCTCATCAGACGCCAATCAAGAAGAATACAGGTCAAATCTGAAAAATCAAGGCGCAGCAATCTCAAAGTTGGAAGCACAAGTGGGGATCTTATCCATGCAGATCCCACTGCCCACACACACATTTCCCAGTGACACCATGGCCAACCCAAGAGGGGAATGCAAGGCCATTGCACTAAGAAGTGGAAAAGTTGTGGAGGAAGGAACCCCAAGCAAAGACAACCACAAAGAAGAAGTTGCAGAAAAGCAGGGGAATAGGAATGAAGAAGAGACCCCTGCTCCACCTTCACCAAAACCAGTCCTGAAGCCCTATGTGCCAAAAGCACCATACCCACAAACGCTGGAAAAAGATAGGAAGGATGGCCAATTCTTTAAATTCCTAGAGATCTTCAAGAAGCTCCAAATCAACATACCATTTGCTGAGGCATTGGAACAAATGCCACTCTATGCCAAATTCTTGAAGGAGCTTATAACAAGAAAAAGGAACATGGAGGCAAAGGAGACCATAGTACTAACTGAGGAATGTAGTGCCATCATACAAAAGAAGCTACCTCAGAAGATGAAGGACCCAGGGAGTTTCCAAATCCCCTGCATCATAAGGGACATCACTATTGAGAAAGCTTTGTGTGAGTTGGGAGCTAGTATAAATCTCATGTCCTTAACCATGATGAGAAGGATGAAGATTGAGGAAGCCAAGCCAACAAGAATAGCACTCCAATTGGCTGACAGAACATTTAAGTTTCCACATGGGGTGGTGGAAAACTTGTTAGTAAAACTGGGAAAATTCATTTTCCCAGCTGATTTTGTTGTGCTGGACATGGAAGAAGAGGCCAACACATCAATCATCCTAGGGAGGCCATTCCTAGCTACTGCTGGAGCCATCATTGATGTGCAAAAAGGGAAACTAGTTTTGAGATTGCATGAAGAGAAGATGGTCTTCAACGTCTTTAAGGCAATGAGTTACCCAAAGAATCCATAGGAGAATGCATGATGGTAGACACCATGGAACAGATAGTTCAAGGAGTCTTAGAAGAAGAAAAATATGAAGGAACTATTGAGCTAGAACAAGCATCAAATGGAGAACTACCACAAAGAACCATGAAGAATCTAACCATACTATCCACCACAGATAACAAAGAAGCAGAGGCACCAAAATTAGAATTGAAAACCTTACCACCCAGTTTGGAATATGCATATTTGGGTGCCAACAACACTCACCCAGTAATCATAAATTCAAGTCTGAGTGAGGAGCAAGAAGAGGAGCTTATCCAAGTGTTGAGACAACACAAGGATGCCATAGGCTGGACACTTGCAGATTTAAAGGGGATCAGTCCTTCAATGTGCATGCACAAAATCCTACTTGAAGATGATGCCAAACCTTTAAGGCAATAACAAAGGAGGCTGAACCCAACCATGAATGAAGTGGTTCAAAAAGAAGTGTTGAAATTGTGGCAAGCAGGGGTGATCTATCCCATCTCAGACAGCCCTTGGGTAAGCCCGGTGCAAGTAGTCCCAAAGAAGGGAGGGATCAGTGTTGTGTCAAATGAGAAGAATGAACTGATACTCACAAGGACAGTGACCGGATGGCGTATGTGCATTGACTACCGGAAACTCAATGAAGCCACCCGGAAAGACAACTTTCCTTACCCTTCAAGGACCAGATGCTTGAAACAATGGCAGGACATGAGTATTATTGCTTCCTGGATGGGTATTCGGGCTATAATCAAATTGTTGTAGACCCCAAGGATTAGGAAAAAACTTCATTTACTTGTCTATATGGTATTTTCGCTTAGAGGAGAATGCCCTTTGGATTGTGCAATGCACCTGCTGATGTGCGGAAAACGATCCAACACGAAACTAACCGGCAAGTGCACCGGGTCGCATCAAGTAATAATAACTCACGGGAGTGAGGTCGATCCCACAGGGATTGAAGGATTGAGCAATTTTAGTTTAGTGGTTGATTTAGTCAAGCGAATCAAGATTTGGTTGAGAGATTTGTGATTTGCAGAATTTAAATTGCATGGAAAATAAAGGGAATGGGTAATTTGCATGAAATTAAAGAGAACTGAAATTTAAAGTGCTAAATCTTAAAGGGCAAGAAATTAAATGGCAGAAACTTAGAACGCAAGAAATGTAAATTGCAGAATCTTAAAGTGCAAGAAATGTAAATGGCTTGAATTGTAAAGGGAATTGGGAATTGGATTTGCAGAAATTAAACAAGGAAGAGTAAAATTCAACACACAGAAGAGTAGAAGATGCCTTGGGTTGAATCGGATCTAAAACAGAAATATAAAAGAGCTTGAAAAGCAGTAAACAGAGAAATTGAGAATGGGAATCCAGATCTCAGGACTCAAGAGACTAGATAACCAAGTCTAGATCTCAATGCCTTCCTAGATCCAACAAGAGCAATTACAAAGGAAATGTAAATTGCAGAGAAAGTAGAAGAAGAAGTAATTAACAGAAACTGAAATTTAATTGTGCAGTAAGTAAACAGAGAGATCTCAGGATGAGATTGAAACAGAATTCCTTCAATTCTCCAACCCAAGATCAAAGCAAATGTAATTGAAATTGAAAGCAAGAAAACTAAGAGGAAGGGAATTCAATTCTCCTTCCCCGAGACTTAGAAACTCAAAATTACTCAACACCAAAAGCTCTCCAAAAACTACCTACGAAAACTAAAGGAAAGCTCTTCCAAAAACTTAAATCCGAAGCTATTTATACACTTTCTTCAAATGGTCTTCAAGCTTTGAATTGGGCCTTTGCTCTTGATGGAATTGGGTTGATAGAGGCCTTGGTTGATTGCTCTTGGAGTTGGAGAGAGAACCAAAGTGAACCGGGTTGGGAACTATAAAAGCTTGAGTAAAAGCTTGAGTAAAAGTTTGAGGCAAACTTTTACTCAAACTTTTTACACCAGCTGCCCCATTGTTGCTGCTACCAACGTTTGAGCTAAAGTTTGGGGTCAAACTTTTGCTCAAACGTTGGCCCCCTTATGCACACTCATGGCGCCAACGTTTGCCAAAAAGTTTGAGTCAAACGTTGGCGCAAACTTTTTCTCTCCAGGGTGTGTTGCTGATGGCGCCAACGTTTGCCAAAAAGTTTGAGGCAAACATTGGCGCATGCTTTTGTCCTCCAGGGTATTGATTTGTGATGCCAACGTTTGCCAAAAAGTTTGAGGCAAACGTTGGCGCAAGCTTTTTTCCCAAAAGTTTGAGCTAAAGTTTGAGGCAAACTTTTGCTCAAGCTTTTTGTTCCCTGGGGTTTTTTCACTTATTCCGAAAGTTTGAGCTAAAGTTTGAGGCAAACTTTTGCTCAAACTTTTTGTTCTCTCTTGCTCCTAGCCATTCCTTCTTGCTTCAACCTTTCTCCAAGCTTTCTTCACCTATCATTAATCAACCAAACACATCAAAGCTATGCTCAAAATCATGAGATTGTCATTCTTTCATAATATGTGGCAATTATAGCATAAATCCTCATGAAATTGCATTAATTTATCTATGGTTGATTAAATCAAAGGAAACGTGAAAATCTACCCGATTGGCTTGCTTGTGGCTCAAGAAAGTGCATAATTCAATTGAAAACAAAAGAAAAAGGCTAGTGAAACTAGGCTAAGATGACTTGTCATCACAACACCAAACTTAAAGCTTGCTTGTCCCCAAGCAAGAAAGGAATTATGCTCAAAGGTTCTTTCAATCAGAATGGATTTGAAAAATTACATGTACTATCCTGTGAGTGAAGTGATCAAGTGACAGTGGGGTGAACTCTAAATCATGTGCTCAAGCAAGGGCCTCAGTGCTTACTAGTCCCTACATCTTGGGAGTCTTAGGTCTTAGAACTTTCATCCAAATAATATCATGAAGATCTCTTTATATGTAATCACCTTGAAGCAGCTTATAGTTTCTTTGCTTTTGCCTTGACTCTAAGTGTCATGTCTCAAAGCGGCTCTTTAGATAAGCTTTCAATCAATACTCCTAAACCAGTTGGTTTTAAGGTATTAGGTGTTAAAGCACCCCTAAGGATTTACTTGCTCAAGCCTCTTTCTTTGACACAATTCGACCACAAGCATTTACTAGGATAACAACTCTTTGAGTTTTTGTTTCTTCTTTCTTTTCTGCCTAGTAATTGATGCTCAGAGCCTTGGGCCATGTTCTTTTTGTTTTTGTATTTTCTTTATTTTCTTTTGTTTTGTTTGCTGCTTCTTGGATCAATAAATTTTTGAGAATCTCCACAATACTTCTTTGAACTTCATGTCCTGCCTATGAGCTCCCATGCAAGTTTTCATAAGCATGCAACCTCAAAACATTATCATACAACTAGCACCGCCACTTCTCCTAATCTTTTGCTTGCCTCAAAATTGTTTAATTCCTCAATCCTTCTTTTCAAAGAACTTTCATGTGATGCATTTTTTGATGTATTGAGTGCAAACAAGTGTGAAAAGTGTAGTATTGTGAATAATCAAGCATCTTAATTATTGAATTACAGAAAAACTATACTATGCAGACAAGCAGGGGTATTATATCACTTTCAATCGTAGCAATATCTGATATAAAACAATCACTGAACAATACAACCTTTTGGAATCTGCTTGCTGTCCTCCTCATCATCCTCATTGCTGGTTTTAGCATTCCTCTTTCATTTCTTTGGGTGATGATGCTTAATCCTTCCAAAAGCTTGTATGACACTCTGCAATGATATTGAAAGTTGCTTGTTCCCAAAGAACTTGAAAAATGGTTAGCATGTATGATTTATTTGTGGGCTTTTGAACTTACTTTGGTGTGGGAACACCAAACTTAGTACCTTGCCAATGGTCCTTGTGCATCAGATTAACCATGTGTAAAACTCTTTTTCTTTTTCAAAAGTGACAAAATTGGAAACTTAGGAAACCACAGCATAGTTAACCAGTTTATCTAAATGCTTGAAGCTAGCATTATGCAGAAAGTGAGAATGTGTTTTATGATGAGATTTTGGTGGAACACCAAACTTAGAATCCTTCATTCTTCCTTATATTATTTTGGTGTGCAACACCAAACTTAGCTTCTTGCAATATAGATAAAACTAATTAACCTTTTTATTAAAATAGCTATGAAAAGAAACTACCTCAGGTTGGGTTGCCTCCCAACAAGCGCTCTTTTATTGTCATTAGCTTGACATCCTTCATCCTCTGATCATGGAAGTTGAGACTTCTGTTGCCTTTGGCTTCCTCCTAAGTGAGGTTTTGCTTTGTGATGCTCATCCTGGATGATTGATTCTTTTCCTTCAGCCCTCTTCTCACCCATTTCTGCGAGGTTCTTAGCCCGTTGCTGCATTTGCCTCTCAATTCTTCTGAGTGAGGTTTCCTAGTTCTGTGTTATCTCCTCTTGGTGCTCCATCATTCTCTCTATTAAGATCTCCAAATTGGTGATCCTATGAAAGTGTTGTGAAATTTGTTGGTTGTGAGGTATCTGGGGTTGGAGGGGTGGGTAGTGTGGTGGTATGTAGTGATTGTTGTTTGTATGGTGGTGTTTTTGCAGGTTTGGGAAGTTAGGGTTGTTATAGTTGAAGTCCCTTTGTTCCTGATGCTGAGATTCCCTCATTCTTAGATAAGAATGTGGTTTCCATGGTGGAAATTGTGTATTCACTGTGGCAGAATGTAGAAAATCAATTTGTCTAGCTATTGACTCCAATTGTTGCTGAGTTTGCTGGTATAGCCGTTTGTTTTGATTCATGATTGCCCTCACTCCTTCAAGATTCATTACTTCCTTTTCTGAAATTGCATTCCGTGGTGTCTCAAATGAGTGTTGGTTATTGACTCTTTTGTCTTTGAACTCTGCAGTTCCTTGGATGGTTGCTGTTGCGTTGAGTAGGCCATCTGAGAAGTAATCCACCGCTCTTTTTGTTTCTGGGGTTAATCCTTCATAGAACGCTTGGAAACCCACTTTGTCACTTGCTTTCTTGTATCTTTCCCATGCTTTGAACAATGGTTCTTCCTCTCCTTGTATGAAAGGATGTATTCCCTCTTTCATCTTGATGTTTTGTTGGGATGAGGAGAATTTGGCTAGAAACTTGGCAACCAAATCATCCCAACTAGTGATACTTCCTTCGGGAAAGGTTTCAAGCCATTGTGTCGCTTCATCCTTTAGTGAGAAAGGAAATAACAAGAGCTTATAGGTATCATGATTTATACTATCGAGATTGACAGCACCACAAGTCCTCAGAAAAAGGGATAGGTGCTATTTAGGATCCTCCAATGGATTTCCACCATAGGAACAATTGTTCTTGATTAGTGTAATGAGTTGCGGCTTCATGTTGTGGTGTTCTTCTTTCTCAGAAACTCCTTCTTCAATGATATCCTTCCCTCTGGCCTCTCTTCTTTCCTGTGACATATAAATTAACAAACAGAACACACAGTGGTATTCTTGAAAATTGAGTGTAGTCAGTTGAGACAAAACTTCAAACAGTTAGTGTGTTAGTCAAAAATTAGAGAAACAGAAAATAAAAATGCTAGATCTAGATCACCACCTCACTTAATCATTATCAATCTAATCAATCCCCGGCAACGGCGCCAAAAACTTGATGTGCGGAAAACGATCCAACACGAAACTAACCGGCAAGTGCACCGGGTCGCATCAAGTAATAATAACTCACGGGAGTGAGGTCGATCCCACAGGGATTGAAGGGTTGAGCAATTTTAGTTTAGTGGTTGATTTAGTCAAGCGAATCAAGATTTGGTTGAGAGATTTGTGATTTGCAGAATTTAAATTGCATGGAAAATAAAGGGAATGGGTAATTTGCATGAAATTAAAGAGAACTGGAATTTAAAGTGCTAAATCTTAAAGGGCAAGAAATTAAATGGCAGAAACTTAGAATGCAAGAAATGTAAATTGTAGAATCTTAAAGTGCAAGAAATGTAAATGGCTTGAATTGTAAAGGGAATTGGGAATTAGATTTGCAGAAATTAAACAACGAAGAGTAAAATTCAACACACAGAAGAGTAGAAGATGCCTTAGGTTGAATCGGATCTAAAACAGAAATATAAAAGAGCTTGAAAAGCAGTAAACAGAGAAATTGAGAATGGGAATCCAGATCTCAGGACTCAAGAGACTAGATAACCAAGTCTAGATCTCAATGCCTTCCTAGATCCAACAAGAGCAATTGGAAAGGAAATGTAAATTGCAGAGAAAGTAGAAGAAGAAGTAATTAACAGAAACTGAAATTTAATTGTGCAGTAAGTAAACAGAGAGATCTCAGGATGAGATTGAAACAGAATTCCTTCAATTCTCCAACCCAAGATCAAAGCAAATGTAATTGAAATTGAAAGCAAGAAAACTAAGAGGAAGGGAATTCAATTCTCCTTCCCCGAGACTTAGAAACTCAAAATTACTCAACACCAAAAGCTCTCCGAAAACTACCTACGAAAACTAAAGGAAAGCTCTTCCAAAAACTTAAATCCGAAGCTATTTATACACTTTCTTCAAATGGTCTTCAAGCTTTGAATTGGGCCTTTGCTCTTGATGGAATTGGGTTGATAGAGGCCTTGGTTGATTGCTCTTGGAGTTGGAGAGAGAACCGAAGTGAACCGGGTTGGGAATAATAAAAGCTTGAGTAAAAGTTTGAGTAAAAGTTTGAGGCAAACTTTTACTCAAACTTTTTACACCAGCTGCCCCATTCTTGCTGCTACCAACGTTTGAGCTAAAGTTTGGGGTCAAACTTTTGCTCAAACGTTGGCCCCCTTATGTACACTCATGGCGCCAATGTTTGCCAAAAAGTTTGAGTCAAACGTTGGCGCAAGCTTTTGTCCTCCAGGGTATTGATTTGTGATGCCAACGTTTGCCAAAAAGTTTGAGGCAAACTTTTGCTCAAGCTTTTTGTTCCCTGGGGTGTTTTCACTTATTCCGAAAGTTTGAGCTTAAGTTTGAGGCAAACTTTTGCTCAAACTTTTTGTTCTCTCTTGCTCCTAGCCATTCCTTCTTGCTTCAACATTTCTCCAAGCTTTCTTCACCTATCATTAATCAACCAAACACATCAAAGCTATGCTCAAAATCATGAGATTGTCATTCTTTCATAATATGTGGCAACTATAGCATAAATCCTCATGAAATTGCATTAATTTATCTATGGTTGATTAAATCAAAGGAAACATGAAAATCTACCCGATTGGCTTGCTTGTGGCTCAAGAAAGTGCATAATTCAATTGAAAACAAAAGAAAAAGGCTAGTGAAACTAGGCTAAGATGACTTGTCATCACCTGCAACATTCCAAAGGTGCATGCTCTCCATTTTTTCGGACATGGTTGAGAAGTTCATAGAAGTATTCATGGATGACTGATGCACGAAAAATTGTCTCTCAACAATTTTCCTTGGCAAGTATATCGAATTGTCGTCAAGTAAAAACTCACAATAGAGTGAGGTCGAATCCCACAGGGATTGATTGGTCAATCAACTTTAATTAGAGGAATGTTCTAGTTGAGCTAAGCAGAATTTGATGTGAGAGTTTCAGGAAATTAAATGGCGGAAAGTAAATAGCAAAAAATGTAAATGCTGGAAATAAAGAGCTGAATATAAATGACGGAAAGTAAATTGCAGAATCTTAAATGGGGAATGGGGAATTTAGCATGAAATTAAATTGCAGAAATTAAAGAGAATGGGTAAGATCAGAAATGGGGGATTCATTGGGCTTAAGAGATGTTGTATTCTCCGGATCAAGTTTATTTTCATCTCTTCCTCAATCAATGCATTCATTGATCTCCTTGGCAATCTTAAGTGATTGAATTCCAATTCCTTGGTAATTCAATCTCTCAAATCTTGATCAATAGCCAATTCCTTGGTCCAATTGCTCATGAGAAGAGATGAAGTATGGTCACTGATTATACCACATGTATTTCCAACTCAAAGTGTTGGTAGGATTATATGTCACAATATGCATCCAAACCCCAATTTGGTCCAACATGAGAAAGTATTTTTAGCATGATCTCTTCATTCCTCTTCCAAGGTTCTTAAGAGATCCAAGTATGAATAGCTTCTTTTCCAAGATAACTACCTAATTGGATGAAGATTGAAAGCTTTCTAGTAAAATCAAGAGAAAATAAAGAAGAAGAATAATAAAAACTATTATTGATCCATCAAATTACAACAGAGCTCCCTAACCCAATGAAAAAGGTTTAGTTGTTCATGGCTCTGGGAATGGAAAACAAAGATGGAGAATGCATTCTGAAATTAAAACTAGAAGTTGCAGAGAAAGTAAAATTATACAGAGAGTAGTTCTCTCAATCCAAAAGCTCCTTCTCTAGTTCAAAACTACTCCTATTTATACTACTCTTCTGATCTTCTAGTTGGCTCTTCAAGTCTTGGATATGGGCCTTTGGATCTTGAGTTGAAGCAGTTATCATCTTTAGTGGGCTCAGGGCCACTTGTAGAGAAAGTGTGCAGTAGACATGGACTTTAGCTTAGGGCGTTAGTGGTGTTAACGTTAAGTGAAAATATGGGGTTGAGAACGTTAGTGACAATCACCTTTTTCACTAACGTTCCTAACCCAAAATGGTCCACGTTAACTTCAACGTTAGTGGCACTAACGTGACCACTAACGTTGCCTTTTGGCCCTTCGCAAACGTTATTGGGGTTTATCTTTCCCAATAACGTTGAGAGTACCCCTTTCTCCCTACGTTAGAGTTCACGTTAGTATAGTTAACATGACCTTTAACGTAGGCTTGCCAAATCTTCGAGAGCGTTAGTGACACCTACCTTTTTCACTAACGCTCCAAAATGCCCCTTTCCCACGTTAGTGCCTTACGTTAATTACATTAATGTGACCACTAACGTGGTGTTGATTGCCATCTCCAACGTTAGTGACAAAGGTGAGTGTCACTAACGTTGGCTCATCATCCCTTTCTTCCACGTTAGCTTCTACGTTAATGTAATTAACGTGGTAACTAACGTGGCTCATAGTGGCTTAGTCCAACGTTAGTGACAAAGGTGAGTGTCACTAACGTTGGCGATTCCATGCTCCTTCCACGTTAGAGTTCACGTTAACCAAGTTAACGTGGCTCTTAACGTAGCCAATATGGGCTTGGTCCAACGTTAGTGACAAAGGTGAGTGTCACTAACCTTGGCATTATCTTCCTCTTCCACGTTAGAGTTCACGTTAACTGAGTTAACGTGACTCTTAACGTGGCCAATTGCCCTTTTGGAGCGTTAGTGGCACTCACTTTTACCACTAACTCTTGGAGCTTCCTTTTCCTCCACGTTAACTACCACATTAATGTATTTAATGTGGTAATTAACGTGGGCTATGATGGCTTCGAAGACGTTATTGGCGATCACTTTTCTCATTAACGTTGCAAGCTAGCTCCCATTCCACGTTAGTGGTCACGTTAGTTAGACTAACGTGGCTACTAACGTGGCTTTTCCTTGCTTCCTTTGTCCTGAAATCAAGCAAATAAAGTGCGTCAAAGCTCTAATCCAAGTTATGAGTCATGCATCATCCAATTTGTCATTAAATTCATGCATAATTCTCATGAAATCATATAAAATTCACAATGTTTGCTTGAATCAAGATGTGAATGAAATTCTACCCAAAACTTGCTTATTTCCTAAGAAAATGCATGAAACTACCCTAAAACAGTAAAGAAAAGGTCAGTGAAACTGGCCGAAATGCCCTGTCATCAACGACTTTTCTGTGTTTGGAAACTCATACTTTGATTGCCTATGCCATCTTGCTCTTGTTCTAAAAAGGTGCCAAGAAACCAACCTGGTTTTGAACTGGGAGAAGTGCCACTCTATGGTAACTGAAGGGGTAGTTCTTGGTAACAAGATTTCAAAAAATGGCATAGAAGTAAACAAGGCAAAGGTGGAAGTAATTGAGAAATTACCTCCACCATGCAATGTCAAGGCAATCAGGAGTTTTTTGGGACACGCTGGATTCTATAGGAGGTTTATCAAAGATTTTTCAAAGATTGCAAAACCCCTTAGTAACCTACTTGTCTCAAATACTCCCTTTGTTTTTGATAAAGAGTGCATGGTAGCCTTTAATGAGCTTAAGAAGAGACTCTCATCTGCACCTATTATAGCACTACCAAGCTGGGATCTTCCTTTTGAATTAATGTGTGATGCATCTGATTTTGCTGTTGGTGCTGTTCTAGGACAGAGGAAAGACAAGCTAGTACATGTTATTTACTATGCTAGCAATGTCCTTAATGACAATCAAAGGGACTACACCACCATGGAGAAAGAACTTTAGGTCATAGTCTTTGCTTTTGATAAGTTTAGATCATATCTTATTGGCTCTAAAGTAATTGTATTCACTGATCATGCAGCACTCAAATACTTGCTTACCAAACAAGAATCTAAGCCCAGATTAATAAGATGGATTCTGCTGCTCCAAGAATTTGACATTAAAATTAAAGATAGGAGCGGAGCAGAGAACAAAGTAGCTGACCATCTCTCAAGGATTCCACAAGAAGAAGAAGAGACACACCAAGTTGCAGTAAATGAAAGCTTCCGTGATG
Organism: Arachis hypogaea; assembly: GCF_003086295.3. NCBI lineage: Eukaryota > Viridiplantae > Streptophyta > Magnoliopsida > Fabales > Fabaceae > Arachis > Arachis hypogaea. Next base: position 54,381,372 of record NC_092049.1, read on the forward strand.
AGCAATTGATGATGATTCGAGTAGCCCCTTGGTTTGCAAACATAGCTAACTTCAAAGCCATTGGGGAATTACCAACCAACATCAACAAACACATGAGAAGAAAGATAGTCAAGGATGCCAAACACTACATCTGGGATGACCCCTATTTGGTCAAAAGGTGTGCTGATGGGATCTTGAGAAGGTGTATATCTCATGAAGAAGGTCAGGAAGTGTTGTGGTAGTGCCATGGATCCGAATATGGAGGCCACTTCAGTGGAGAAAGAACAGCAGCAAAAGTGCTTCAATCCAGATTTTACTAGCCAACAATGTTCAAGGATGCGAAGGAATTGGTGTCAAGATGTGATGAGTGCCAAAGAGCTGGTAATCTAACCAAGAGAAATGAGATACCACAGCAATTCATATTAGAGCTAGAACTATTTGATGTATGGGGATTGATTTTATGGGACCCTTCCCAACCTCCTACTCAAAGAGTTACATATTGGTGGCTGTGGACTATGTCTCAAGATGGGTAGAAGCCATAGCCACTACAACAAATGACAACAAAGTTGTGATAAGCTTCTTGAGACGGAACATTTTCAGCATGTTTGGAGTTTCTAGAGCTCTCATCAGTGATGGAGGAACACACTTCTGCAACAAATAACTTGAGACACTCCTTCTCAGGTATAGAGTCAAGCACACGGTGGCAACTCCATACCACCCACAGACCAACGGGCAAGCTGAAATTTTCAACAGAGAGCTAAAACGAATCCTTGAAAAAATTGTTGGAAGCTCAAGAAAGGATTGGTCTAAGAAGCTGGATGATGCATTATGGGCCTACAGGACAACCTACAAGACACCCATTGGGATGTCTCCATACTAACTGGTATATGACAAGGCTTGTCACTTACCAGTTGAACTTGAGCATAGAGCTTTTTAGGCTCTAAAAATGCTAAACTATGATAAGCAAGCTGCTGGAGAAAGAAGATTGTTGCAACTCAATGAGCTGGAGGAATTTAGAAATCAAGCATATGAGAATGCAAAAATCTACAAAGAAAACACAAAAAGGTGGCATGATCAAAAGATAGCAAGAAAGGATTTCACTGAAGGACAAAAAGTGCTGCTGTACAATTCAAGGCTCAAGTTCTTCCCTGGGAAACTTAAGTCTTGATGGTCAGGACCATTCACCATACTCAAGGTGTTTCCCTAAGGTCATGTAGAGCTCATGGAGGACAAGACTCAGAGAACTTTTACTGTCAATGGCCATAAACTCAAACACTACTTGGGAAGCTCCTTAGAGGAGCAGAGAGTGAGCTACAAGCTCAACTAAAGATGGAGGAATGTCAAGCTAGTGACAATAAAGAAGCGCTAGTTGGGAGGCACCCCAACACTTTATCCTTTTTGATTTATTGCTTTTCTTAGAAGTAGTTTAAAATTCATTGCGTTAGATAGTTCAAGTTTCAGTCTCACATTTGTGTTACATTACCAATTAGAACTAGATTGCAATAGTAGGTTAGGAAGTTTAATACTAGTTTTGGTAGTTAGAATACTCTTACACTCTTTTTTTTCTTTTTATTCTGGAATTGCAACTTGATGAATGCATTACTAATGATGAGTAAATGGGCTGAGAACTAGCTAAAATGCTAAGTTTGGTGTGGCCACTCACCCACTTAATCTAGGCTTACAACCATTCTAATAGCTTAATTTTGCAGAGTAAGCCCAGAGATTAAGTTTGGTGTGGCCACCACCAAGGATCACCTAGCAAGCCCAAGTTTACCTAATTTGAAAGCGCTTAATGTTTTGGGTAAGAGCATGAACGTGGTTTAATGTGTTCAGAGGAGGTTAGAATCAAAAGAAAATGAAAAGATTGGAGTTATTTCATCCTTATGAACACATTAAATACACAATGATGGATCCAATTTATTAAGATGATAAAGGATTAAGTTTGTTGTCCCAAGGGACACCCATCAGTTGCAATCTGAATTACTCATGATAAGAAGGAAAGTGAAGGATTCTTTTGTCTTTACTAATGGGTTTCAGTTTCAATTTCAGGAGAAAGATGGGACCACATGGTAAGTAACTCACAAAACAAGGAAGTCAAAGTGTACTTACACTTTGGAAGTCAACACATGCAGAAGGCACAGTGAGATAAGAGTTGGCGCCTCTTCCCACGCTAGGCGCCACTCCCCAAGTGGGAAAACATTTAACCCTTTTTATTTCCCACCATTCAAGTCACACCCTTCACACCTTATAAAAGCCTCACACTCCCAACTCTTCTCCCACTCTAAACCCCTGATCACACACGACGAGAATCTATACACCCTTCTTCTCCCCTTCTCTTTTTGTCTTCTACTACCTCTCTTCCCCTACTTCTTTTCCCTTTTTCTTGATTGGGACAATCAAGTCCTAAGTTTGGTGTTGGAGCAAAACCTTGTTTTGCTTACCTCTCTTGCAACCTTCCCCAAATTTTTTTTACAACCTCAAACACACTCTCTCAACCTAATGGCACCACCAAAAAGCTCAGCCTGAAAGAAAACTAAAACCAAGGAACTAACCTCTGGATCCTCAAGCTCTTTCAACGAATACAAGTTTCTCTCCGCATTTAACCATAATCAATTCTATGGTTGGGTGAGTGAGAGGGAGATCATTCCATAAGTTGGGTTCCAATTAGGGAGGAATGAGCATCCTGAAATCAACATTGAGATCAACAGTAGGGGCTGGTCACCCCTATGCAACCCACCAAGGAAGGTAGTAGAGAGCATGGTGAGGGAGTTTTATGCTAACGCTGTGCCTCAACCAGGACAACACTATGGCTACATTAGCTATGTGAGGGGGAAGTCCATTGACTATAGTCCCTCCAGCATAGAGAGGATGCTAATGGTGAACAGGACAAGCTCCACCCAGAGCTTTGAAGAACGAATGAAGCAACAAGACCCTTGAATTGATGAAATCCTGAACGAGATTTGTGTGCTGAATGTGCAATGGATCAAGGACAAGGATGGGATACCCAACCAATTGAGAAGAAGGGATCTGAGCCACCAAGCTAGAGGGTGGCTGGAATTTGTAAGGAGGTCCCTAATCCCCACATCTAATACTTCAGAGGTGACCAAGGAGAGAGCTGTGCTCATATACAGCATCATGAAAGGTGAGAATGTCAATGTGGGGGAGATGATTGCCAACAACATCAACAATGTGCTGAAAAGCACTAGTGACAACACAAGGTTGGCATTCCCCAGTATCATACAGAGGTTATGTGATGAAGCTGGAGTTGAAAAGATCATTGATGAGGTGATGGTGAAGCAAGACAAATTCATAACTTCCAAGAAGATGGCTGATGAGCGGATAATTTATACGCTTTTTGGCATTGTTTTTACATAGTTTTTAGTATGATTTTGTTAGTTTTTAATATATTTTTATTAGTTTTTAAATAAAAATCACATTTTTAGACTTTACTATGAGTTTGTGTGTTTTTCTGTGATTTCAGGTAATTTCTGGTTGAAATTGAGGGACTTGAGCAAAAATCAGATTCAGAGGCTGAAGAAGGACTGCAAATGCTGTTGGATTCTGACCTCCCTGCATTCAAAGTGGATTTTCTGGAGCTACAGGACTCCAAATGGGGCGCTCTCAATTGCATTGGAAAGTAGACATCCAGGGCTTCCCAGCAAACTGGCATTTAATGCCAGCTCTCTGCCCTATTCTGGAGTTAAACGCCAGAAACAGGTTACAAACTGGCGTTTAACTCCAAAAAGAGTCTCTGCATATGAAAGCTTAATACTCAGCCCAAGCATACACTAAGTGGGCCCGGAAGTAGATTTCTACATCATTTACTTATCTCTGTAAACCCTAGTAACTAGTTTAGCATAAATAGAACTTTTTACTATTGTATTAGATCCCCCTTTTCCCGATATTCGAATTCATATGCCATTTGGGGAGGCTGGACATTCGGCCATGCCTAGACCTTGTTCTTATGTATTTTCCACCGTAGAGTTTGTACACACTATAGATTAAGGTGTGGAGCTCTGCTGTTCCCCATGAATTAATGCAAAGTACTATTATTTTTCTATTCAACTCAAGCCTATTTCTTCTCTAAGATATTCATTCGCACACAAGAACATGATAAATGTGATGATTATGTGACACTCATCACCATTCTCACCTATGAACGCGTGCCTGACAACCACTTCCATTTTAAATGCAAACAAGCTTGAATGTGTATCTCTTAGCCTCCTGATCTACGATCAGAGTCTTCGTGGTATAGGCTAGAATTATTGGCGGCCTTTCTTGAGATCCGGAAAGTCTAAACCTTGTCTGTGGTATTCCGAGTAGGATCTGGGAAGGGATGGCTGTGACGAGCTTCAAACTCGCGAGTGCTGGGCGTAGTGACAGACGTAAAAGGATTACTGAATCCTATTCCAGCAGGATCGAGAACCGACAGATGATTAGCCGTGCGGTGACAGCACATTTTGGACCATTTTCACCGAGAGGACGGGATGTAGCCATTGACAACGGTGATGCCCAACATACAGCTTGCCATGGAAAGGAGTATGAAGGATTGGATGAAAGCAGTAGGAAAGCGGAGATTCAGAAGGAACTAAGCATCTCTATATGCTTATCTGAAATTCTCACCAATGAATTACATAAGTATCTCTATCTTTATTTTACATTTTATTTATCTTTTAATTATTAAAACTCTATAACCATTTGAATCCGCCTGACTAAGATTTACAAGGTGACCATAGCTTGCTTCAAGCCGACAATCTATGTGGGATCGACCCTTACTCATGTAAGGTTTATTACTTGGACGACCCAGTGCACTTGCTGGTTAGTTGTGCGAGATTGTGAAGAAGAACTAAGATTATGAATGTGCGTATTAAGTTTTTAGCGCCGTTACCAAGGAATGAATGATCACGATTTCGTGCACCAAGTTTTTGGCGCCGTTGTCGGGGATTGCTCGAGTTTGGACAACTGACGGTTCATCTTGTTGCTCAAATTAGGTAATTTTATTTTAATTTTAAGCTTTTTGTTTTTATTATTTTATTTTCGAAAAATATTCAAAAAAAATTAATAAAATCTTAAAAACCAAAAATATTATGTTTCTTGTTTGAGTCTTGTGTCAATCTTTAAGTTTGGTGTCAATTGCATCTTTTTAATTTTTCTTAAAATTTTCGAAAATTCATGCATGTGTTCTTCATGATATTCAAGTTGTTCTTGATGATTTTCTATGTTTGATCTTTAATTTTTCTTGTTTTGTGTCTTTTCTTGTTTCTCATATGCATTTTCAATTTGTTAGTGTCTAAAGTTTGAAAAATTCTATGTTTGGTGTCTTGCATGTTTTTCTATTCTTAAAAATTTTCAAAAATAAGTTCTTGGTGTTCATCTTGACATTTATAGTTTTCTTGCATGCATCATTTGTTTTAATCCGAAATTTTCATGCATTGAGTCTTTTTGATGTTTTTCTCTCTCATCATTAAAATTCAAAAATAAAAAAAATATCTTTCCCTTATTTCACTCATAATTTTCGAAAATTTGGTTTGACTTAGTCAAAAAGTTTTTAAAATTTAATTGTTTCTTATGAGTCAAGTCAAATTTTCAATTTAAAAATTCTATCTTTATCAAATGTTTTCCAAAAATCAAATCTTTTTCATTTTTCTTTTATGATTTTCGAAACTTTCAAAATGATTTTCAAAAATCTTTTTCTTATTTTTGTTTCATATTTTCGAAATTAATGCCAACTGTAACGACCCAATTTCTGGTACATCATGATCATAGTAGAAACTGAGCGCTACCAACTTGTCTTCCTAATTATTATCTATTAATTATTATATAAGCCTGATCCATTGTTAAAAACGTAGTTATTTTGTGAGGTACTTTTTTTTTTAAACATTTGGATTAACAAATAGTATCATTCATAATCAATTCACAACTGATAATATATAAAACAATTATAAACAACCACACATAAATACATCACAAGCAGTTGACAATATTCGGTGATCCAGCCTTTATTAGAGTATAGACTTTTAGTTAGAACACCCCTAGATATAGCTAAATAATAACTATATACATATATATACATACAATATTCCAGGTCCTGACCTGTTCAAGAAGTCCCTAAGTTGGCACCCAGGCTAGCCTAGACTCTATACTCACCTAGTCCCTCTAAACTACTAAAGCGAGGGAAAGTATGTTCTAAGTCTTCAAAACTCAAGTCAGGTGGAATGTCATCAAAAGATGGAACATTACTACCACTACAAGAAAATAAGCTTTCTGTCCCGCTTTAAAAGCGTACCGAAAAGTGCAAAAAAGCACGCCAATAGTTTTTCGCCACGCTTTTTGAGCTATCGGCACGCTTTTAAAAGGGTCACATCTGCCAGCGTGCCGGTTGCTCTACCGCCACGCTTTTATGGATCTATCGGCACACTTTCTTTTTTGGCATGTTTTCATCTCTTGCCACGCTTTAAAAGCGTGACCATATATATAACCCTATAGATACGCTTTAAAAGCGTACCGAAAAGTGTAGATATCGCCACGCTTTTGAAGTGTGCCCAGATTGTTTGTTTTGGCTACCCTTCTAAAGCGTGCCTGTAGGGTTAGATATGGCTACGCTTTTAAAGCATGCCAATAGAAAAAGCTTTGATAGTGCGAATCATAAATATAATAAAAAGAGATATATAAATTACATATAATAATTATGAACTACTAACCAACTAATTGGTGATCGTACTGTTGCCCCATGCTTAGCTTGCATGTCAATTAACAAATACAAAAGATGACAATTTTTACTATACATTAATAACCATCTTTCTTGTATGTAACATAGTTGAGTTACATTTTCACACTACTCCAAAATAAAATAAAGGAAAGATGAACAAAAACACTTCTGCAGCTCAGAGTGTATATATAAACTATAAAGCTTGAGAATGATGAGAAGTTAGGTGAATAGTTGATACCATCTACTGTGTGCTCCTGCTGCATCTTCAGTGATATATTTGCTTTTCTTTCACTTGTCTTTACTCAAGCATATATATAGGACCTGCTGTATGGCCTTTTTTTATGCTTTTTTGCAATGCAATTGAATGTGTTCAGTGATCATATCATGTATGCATGCATGGGGCCTCTTCTTTGTCTTGATGCCAAAGAGTAAAAGTTATGTTCCACCTTCAAAATTTTTCTGACTTTACCTTCATCACTGCACAATATAAATTCAGTCTTTTTTTATTACCAAACAAACCTATATAGTATGCAATTTTTATCACAAGACAAATCAAATAGTAATTAGTGACATATATATATATATATGTTAATCCAATTACAAATTCACATTTTATAATGATTAGAATTCAAAAAAGTATAGCATAGAAGTACCTTTTGCCCTTCATGCGATCATGGAAGAATTCACAAGACTACCTTGCGCCAAAGGTAATCACAGTTCCCATTTCACCCACTGATAATGAGAACACTTGCAATCATAACTTAGCACACTGCATGAGATGAGAGTGAGAGTAACATTATTATATATGTATTTTGAATTTATTTAATTTTATTTCTATGGTTTTTATTTATTTTTATTTATATTAGACTTTTTCTCCCAGTAGGAGTCCCTTGCTCTTTCAAAACACATTGTTGCCAAGCAGAGTTATTAATTAAAATGACTTATCACAAGCAGAGTTTCTTGGGGCAAGAACAAATCTAAACATAGAGGGAGAGGAGGGGGTAACTATAACAGAAAAGTGGCATGCCTTCAAATATCCCAAGTAGTATTGTAACTATACATTTTGTTAGTATTTTCCGAGTCAGAATAACAACTACCACAAAGAGCAATGAACTATAACCGTCAATAACACAAACTTAATGACCAAAAATAAAAGATGTACCTAGAAGTTTTAATATAGAATACCCAATCAGCATAACCAAGTGAGCAGAGAACAATAGCGATAATGAGATAGCAGAGTTCAAAGGCTACCTTTCAAAAACTAATCCCTCCAAGACATGACAACACCAGTTTGAATTTGAGACCAGCACCAGGTAATAATCCTTGATAGGACACCTTGCATTATGAAGTGGAAAGCGTTCATCATATAAGGAGTTGGGAACTTCCCCATATCAGCTCCTAATAGAGTTTTATTTTAACTGTTCAAATTAGTAGAAAAATAAGAAAATGCAAACCGTAAATAACCTTACATAGTGTATCTATGGATGTGATGACCACTTGTATCGAGAAGAAACTTATAGGGTCAAAACCAGGGTCTTCGTCCACAAGATCATTCCTTGCATTTCCTAATTCCCGATTCAAATGGACTTCTTCGTCCTCATCACACCAGCGTGAAAATGAAGGCTCTCTACCAAAGACAGAACCTACTCTTCCACTGTTGCCACCAGTGATCCTAGCAAAATTGCCCTTGTCAGAATCCAATTCACTATGTACCATTTCTTTCTGTATGTCAAATTATTGCCATTTATATACTCCACGACAAATCCAGCATACTCTTTGACCAAAACCAGCTACTTAACCTCACTTGCGTGCATAACAAAGAGGCTGCCTTTCTAGCACAGGACCTGGTTTCATAATCAAAATCATCAAATTACGCCTGCATGATGGACTTAAAATAATTGATCAGTAATCAAAGAATAAACAAATTAAACATTGATTGTCATTACATCTTAGAACAATAAGCCAAGATATTTTTAAAAACCAAAAGAAACAATTTCTCCTTGATAGCCACCACCATTTTGCAGTTAGATTAAGCTGAATGTTCATAGGAGATAGGTACATCTTCCCTATTCATCTAAATGAAGCAATAATGATATAAACATTGATTGTTTAGAAATTGAAGATAGCACCAATGGTTGTTATTTTACTGCTTCTCAATATGAGTTTCCTTCAAAATGGTAAAAAGGTTTCAACTTCAGAAATTTTAGAAAATGAGAAATTAAATTTAATAGTTTAATATCTTTAGCAAATAGAAAATAACAAACTGTACCTTCAGTTCAAGTTGCTGTTGATGTTGTTATTGATGTTGTCTTCATGATATATGATTATTATTATTCTTGTGACAAAGAAAAAGCTTTGTTACTATTGGGTTTGGTTCAAAACTTGAGGTTGGTGTAGAAGGTGCTAGAAGAAGACGCTGCCATTGAAGCCATTGTTAGTTGTTACTTGTTATAAGAAAAGAGTTGAGAAAAAGAGAAGAGGAAAAAATGTAGAGAAGTAACTAATAACAGATGACAAGCATAGATATAGAAGCTAAACTTCAAATTTATACCAGCTTTTTCATGATCCCCCAAATCTGAAAGACATTGAGCTACAATATTAATTATTCCTATTCCTTCAAAAATTTCAGCAGCTTGCCTAAGAATTTCGTGCACATCTTCAGGATTCAAATCACGCAAATGGTTTGCAGTTGCCCTAAGACCAGCAGCCTTAGACTTTTTCTCCCAGTAGGAGTCCCCTGCTCTTTCAAAACACATTGTCGCCAAGCAGAGTTATTAATTAAAATGACTTATCACAAGCAGAGTTTCTTGGGGCAAGAACAAATCTAAACACAAAGTTTACTTCATTTAACAAGTTTCAATCCTATTTCATAAAAACATACAACAACTCAGATCTTAAACCACACACATAGCAAAGGAACAATTAACTCAAACTATCAACATCAATCAACAAAAATTAAGCAAAATCAAAACCCTAATCGTGAATGCTTAAATTATGAAAAAATTAACCTACTGATAGTTGATGTAGAAAAACTAGAATAACAGAACAGGCAAAGCAGTAGCAGTTCAGCATCACATAGTAGCAGTTGAGCACTACCACAGCTGCAGCAGAACAGAACCAAATGTCAAGAAATTTAGAACAAAAAATAGAAATTTAGAAAAATCAGAAAAAGTGAAGAACCAAGAAAATCAAAACAAAAAATCAAATTCAAAAACAAATAATTAGATCAAGAAAAATTTTGACCAGATAATTTACCACGGCGCTACGAACACTGAACATGGCTGACGGAGGTACGACGAGTGAAGGAGAGGGAGACGGCGGCACGACGACTTCAGAGAGGGAGACAGAAATACGGCGGGTGCTAAATCATGGTGGGAGGAGCGACGATTGAGGGTTTACGAGAGAGAGAGAGAGAGAGCGTCGACGGAGGGTTTGCGATAGAGAGTGAGCACCGAGGGAGGCCTTACCAGAGTGAGTCACCGCCGAAGGAGGGATAGGTGTTTACAGGAGAGACGGAAGGAGCGCCGACGCAGGGAACACCAGCAGAGGTGGCACCTACGGAGGGGTTGCTAGAGAAGGTTGGAATGAGGTTGACCAATGAGTGTTATTGGGAGAGAGAGTGAGGGCACCGGCGATGAGCTCTATGTTTGGTGAAGAGCGCCGCCGCTGTTAGGGTGATGAGCTCTGTGACTTTAGGGTTTTCACTTTTCATTTTTCAAAGGCATTGTTTCAAAGAAGATGGTGTGTTTCGAAGAAAGGAAGAAGTGTTGTTAGAAGGATTGGGAAATTTTGGGAGGAGAGGAAATTGGAGTCAAAACGGCGTAGTTTGGGAGGGGGTTTCTCAAAAAAAAAATTAAAAAACTATGTTAAAAGGGGAGGGAACTCTATTGGCACGTTTTTGTATGGTGCCAGATTAAATACAAGATAGCCACGCTTTTTAAGCGTGCCGATTTTCCTCTATGGGCACGCTTTTTAAGCGTGAAAAAAAAAGGGTGGCCAAATTTTTAATTAGTGGGCACCCTCGTAAAAGCGTGCCGATTTTTCTCTATCGCCACGCTTTTCAAGCGTGGCAGTAAAAAAGTGTGGCCAAATTTTAAGTAAGTGGGCACTCTCGTAAAAGCGTGCCGATTTCCCTCTATCGCCACGCTTTTCACGCGTGGCAAAAAAAAGCATGGCCAAATGACAAATCAGTGGCCACCCTCGCAAAAGCGTGTCCATAGATCACTTTTCGGCACGCTTTAAAAGCGTGGCAAGAAAAAAGGGTGCCGACAGGCCTTTTTTCTTGTAGTGTACTACTCCTCGGCGATCAATATTGCCATATGACGTCTCCCTGGTACCTCATCAAGTAGCCATATAATAAGAGTCTCGCGTACTTGAAAAATCGGGGTTGTTACATTCTACCCTTCTAAAAGAAAATTTTGCCCTCAAAATTTCCGCCACATGCAGAATCCATCTTCAAGCAGTCTATTTCCTTCAAGCCATCCTGACGAAGATATCAGTTCGTTCCTTACAGCATCCAAATCTAACATAGTCATTGCCATGTATATCATAACAGCTATTAGGATAGCTGGTCTCACATCGATTCGTCGTTCGGATCTCGATTAAACCATGCCTATTCACAGTCATTGAGGTCTTATCGGCACCAAACAATCAACATTAAGGTGATCAGTCTTAATATCTCAAGTTAAGTATGAACATTCCCAAAATGAGCACTCATAGACATTCATGCCAAATGTATCTTAAAGATACCCTAACGACATGAGAGACACAGGCAGAGTATGCAATGAAGCATAGTCAGTCCACTCCCCAGGCTCTACCGGGAAAAAACTGCTCTGATACAAAATTGTAATGACCCAATTTCTGGTATGTCATGATCATACTAGAAACTGAGCGCTACCAACTTGTCTTCCTAATTATTATCTATTAATTATTATATGAGCCTGATCCATTGTTAAAAACGTAGTTATTTTGTGAGGTACTTTTTTTTAAAATGTTTGGATTAACAAACAGTATCATTCATAATCAATTCACAACTGATAATATATAAAACAATTATAAACAACCACATATAAATACATCACAAGCAGTTGACAATATTCGGTGATCCAGCCTTTATTAGAGTATAGACTTTTAGTTAGAACACCCCTAGATATAGCTAAATAATAACTATATACATATATATATATATATATATATATATATATATATATATATATATATATATATATATACAATATCCCAGGTCCTGACCTGTTCAAGAAGTCCCTAAGCTGGCACCCAGGCTAGCCTAGACTCTATACTCATCTAGTCCCTCTAAACTACTAAAGCAAGGGAAAGTATGTTCTAAGTCTTCAAAACTCAAGTCAGGTGGAACGTCATCAAAAGATGGAACATTACTACTACTCCTCGGCGATCAATATTGCCATATGACGTCTCCCTGGTACCTCATCAAGTAGCCATATAATAAGAGTCTCGCGTACTCAAAAAATCGGGGTTGTTACACTAACAATTAATGTGATTGATTCAAAAATTTTAAGTTTGTTACTTGCCTAGTAAGAAAGGTTCAATCTTTAAATTTTAAAATCATATCTTTTTGTTTCTTGTTATTCAAGTAATCAACTTTAATTTTCAAAAATCAAATTTTTTTAATTTCCTCTTTAAATCTTTTTCAAATTAAATTTCAATCATATCTTTTTAATTTCAATCATATCTTTTTCAAAATCAATTTCAAAATCTTTCATAACTTCTCACCCTTTCAAATTTGATTTTCAAATCTTTTTCAATTAACCACTTAACTTTTTGTTTGATTTTAAAAGTTTTCTATTTCAATCATATCTTTTTCAAAACTCCTAACTACTTTTCTCTCTCCAATTTCGAAAATCACTAACCTTTTTTTTTAATTCTTTTTAATTAACTAATTGTTTTAAATTTCCATTTTATTTTATTTCTTTTTATATTTTTGAATTCTAATTAATTAATTTAATAAAAACAAAAATATTTTTCTTTTATTTTAATTTGGAATTCGAATTCTTCATCTTCTCTCTTCTCCATTCTACTATCCTATTCTTCTCCTCTTCTACTAACATAAAGGAATCTCTATACTGTGACATAGAGGTTCTTCTTCTTTTCTGTTCTCTTCTTTTTCATATGAGCAGGAACAAGGATAAGAACATTCTTGTTGAAGCTGACCCTGAACCTGAAAAGACTCTGAAGAGGAAGCTAAGGGAAGCTAAAGCACAACTCTCTGGAAAAAATCTGACAGAAATTTTCGAAAAAGAAAGAGTCATGGCCGAACCCAACAACAATGCAAGGAAGATGCTTGGTGACTTTACTGCACCAAATTCCAACTTACATGGAAGAAGCATCTCAATCCCTAGTATTGGAGCAAACAATTTTGAGCTAAAGCCTCAATTAGTTTCTCTGATGCAACAGAATTGCAAGTTTCATGGACTTCCATCAGAAGATCCTTATTCAACAAGTCAGGATCTTAATGGTTCAAGAGTTCTATGCAAACGTATGGATCACTAGGAACCATGATCAAAGAATTGGCTTACAATGGTTCGGGGAAAATACTTAAATTTCAGTCCGGAAAATATAAGGTTGGCGTTCAACTTGCTAATGATGCAAGAAAACGCACGCCCCTACACTAGAAGGGTTAACTTTGTTCAAAAGTTGGACCAAGTCCTCAAGGACATATGTATGGAAGGAGCTCAATGGAAAGTTGACTGAAGAGGCAAGCCGGTTTAATTGAGAAGACTGGACCTTAAGCCTGTAGCTAGAGGATGGTTGGAGTTCATTCGACGCTCAATCATTCCTACTAGCAACCGGTCTGAAGTTACTATAGACCGGGTGATAAACCACTATTTTATAGTTTATCTTGTGCTCAATTGAGTGGATTTTATCAACCCTTTACCCACTTATTCATAATATTTGCATGGTTTTATATTTCCTTCCTGATTTTGTGCTATGATTGAAAACATGCTTCTTTGATCTTATATTTTCTTATTATTAATCCTCTCTTATTACCATTAAATGCCTTGATATGTGTGTTAAGTGATTTCAAATATTATAGGGCAAGAATGGTTCAGAGGATAGAAAGGAAACATGCAAAAGTGGAAGGAATACAAGAAGTTGGAGAAATTACTAAGCTGTCCAGCCTGACCTCTTCGCACTCAAACAGCTATAAAGTCCGGGGCTTCGATTTGATATATAATATGCCATAGTTTTCTTGACGCTAGGCGACGCAACCGCGTGCTCCATGCGGCCGCGTCGCAGTGACGAAAAACCAGCGTGGCAGATTTCGCAACCAGCGATTTCTGGGCTGTTTCTGACCCAGTTTTCGCCCCAGAAAACAAAGATTAGAGGCTATAAAGTGGAGGAATGCATCCATTTATAAAACAAGCTTTAATATTCACAATTTTAGGAGTAGATGTAGTTTTTAGAGAGAGAGGTTCTCTCCTCTCTCTTAGGATTAGGATTTAAGATTTCTCTTAGTTTTAGGAGTGATTCTCAATCCCATGTTCAATGTTTCTTTTATTTATTTTTCCAATTTAATTTATGAACTCCATGTTAGAATTGATTTCTTTATTTAATATTATTTGAGGTATTTCAGACTTATGATTGCTTTCTCTTATTATATAAATAATTCAGATTTTTCCCTTTTGGCTTTGGTTGAGTCATTGGAGACACTTGAGTTATCAAACTCATTGTTGATTGAAAATTGGAATTCTTCAAGAATTAATTCAAGTTCCAATAACTCTAGCCTTTCCCAAGGAAAGACTAGGATCTGAGGAATAAAAATTAATTCATCCATTTAACTTACCTTCATAGTTAGAGGTTAACAAAGTGGGAGAAAAATCCAATTCTCATCACAATTGATAAGGATAACTAGGATAGGAATTCCTACTTTTATACCTTGCCAAGAAAATTTATTATTATTATTTTATTTTACTTGTCATATAACATATTCCCTCCTTACTTCCAAAACCCCAATTTACAAACTCATAACCAATAATAAGAACACCTCCCTGCAATTCCTTGAGAAGACGACCCGAGGTTTGAATACTTCGGTTATCAATTTATTTAGGGGTTTGTTACTTGTGACAACCAAAACATTTGTATGAAAGGACTTTTGAAGGTTTAGAAACTATACTTGCAACAAGGATTTATCCGCAAATTTCTAGACCATGCAAAAGTTCCTCTCATTGCCGGGCCATCATGATCCATAGTATCATGATTGGGGAGGAAGTGGAAGTTCATGAGATTATACCTCAAGAACTCTATAAGGTGGCTGACAAGTCTTCCACCTTGGCAAGGTTAGCCTTTCCTCACCTCATTTGCCACCTCTACAATTCGGCTGGAATTGACATAGAGGGAGACATCCTCATTGATGAGGACAAGCCCATCACTAAGAAAAGGATGGAGCAAACAAGAGATCATGGACCACAACAAGAGCATGAGGAAATTCCTCACCATGAAATCCCTGAGATGCCTCAAGGGATGCACTTCCCTCCACAAAACTATTGGGAGCAAATCAACGCCTCCCTAGGAGAATTAAGTTCCAACATGGGACAACTAAGGATGGAACACCAAGAGCACTCCATCATTCTCTATGAGATTAGAGAAGATCAAAAAGCTATGAGGGAGGAGCAACAAAGACAAGGAAGAGACATAGAGGAGCTCAAGAACACCATTGGTTCTTCAAGAGGAAGAAGATGCCACCCTCACTAAGGTGGACCCGTTCCTTAATCTCCTTGTTCTTATTTTCCTGTTTTTCGGTTTTTGAGCCTTATGTTTTATTTATGTTTGTGTCTTTACTATATGATCATTAGTGTTTAAGTGTCTATGTCTTAAAGCTATGAAAGTCCTATAAATCCATCACCTCTCTTAAATGAAAACTGTTCTAAAAACAAAAGAACAAGAAGTACATGGTTTCGAATTCATCCTTGAAATTAGTTTAATTATTTTGATGTGGTGACAATACATTTTGTTTTCTGAATGAATCCTTGAACAGTGCATATGTCTTTTGAAATTGTTGTTTATGAATGTTAAAATTGTTGCCTCTTGAAAGAATGATAAAAAGGAGAAATGTTATTGATAATCTGAAAAATCATAAAATTGATTCTTGAAGCAAGAAAAAGCAGTGAATACAAAAGCTTGCGAAAAAAGAAAAAGAAAAAGCAAGCAGAAAAATCCAAAAGCTTTTTAAACCAAAAGGCAAGAGCAAAAAGCCAATAGCCCTTAAAACCAAAAGGCAAGGGTAATAAAAAGGATCCAAGGCTTTGAGCATCAGTGGATAGGAAGGCCCACAAGGAATTAAATCCTGACCTAAGCAGCTAAACCAAGTTCTCCCTAACCATGTGCTTGTGGCGTGAAGGTGTCAAGTTAAAAGCTTGAGACTGAGCGGTTAAAGTCAAGGTCCAAAGCAAAAAAAGCGTGTGCTTAAGAACCCTGGACACCTTTGACTGGGGACTC
This sequence comes from Arachis hypogaea, assembly GCF_003086295.3. NCBI lineage: Eukaryota > Viridiplantae > Streptophyta > Magnoliopsida > Fabales > Fabaceae > Arachis > Arachis hypogaea. The sequence continues at coordinate 54,397,534 of NC_092049.1, forward strand.
TAGCAAAGCTGAGTCACAATTTGAAAAGGTTCACCCAATTATGTGTCTGTGGCATTTATGTATCCGGTGGTAATACTGGAAAACAAAGTGCTTAAGGCCAAGGCCAAGACTCAGAAACCATATGTGTTCAAGAATCAATATACTGAACTAGGAGAATCAATAACACTATCTAAATTCTGAGTTCCCATAGATGCCAATCATTCTGAACTTCAAGGGATAAAGTGAGATTCCAAAACTATTCAGAGGCAAAAAGCTACTAGTCCCGCTCATCTGATTTGAGCTAAGTTTCATTGATATTTTGGAATTTATAGTATATTCTCTTCTTTTTATCCTATTTAATTTTTAGTTGCTTGGGGACAAGCAACAATTTAAGTTTGGTGTTGTGATGAGCGGATAATTTATACGCTTTTTGGCATTATTTTTACATAGTTTTTAGTATGATTTAGTTAGTTTTTTATATATTTTTATTAGATTTTAAATAAAAATCACATTTTTGGACTTTAATATGAGTTTGTGTAATTTTCTATGATTTCAGGTAATTTCTGGCTGAAATTTAGGGACTTGAGCAAAAATCAGATTCAGAGGCTGAAGAAGGACTGCAGATGCTGTTGGATTCTGACCTCCCTGCATTCAAAGTAGATTTTCTGGAGCTACAAGAGACCAAATGGCGCTCTCTCAATTGCGTTGGAAAGTAGACATCGAAGGCATTCCAGAAATATATAATAGTCCATACTTTTCCTGAGTTTAGACGACGCAAAATGGCGTTCAACGCCAGCTCTCTGCTCTATTCCGGAGTTAAATGCCAGAAACAGGTTGCAAAGCAGAGTTAAACGCTAGAAACAGGTTACAAACTGGTGTTTAACTCTAAAAAGAGTCTCTACAGATGAAAGCTCAATGCTCAGCCCAAGCACACACCAAGTGGGCTCGAAAGTGGATTTCTACATCATTTACTTATCTCTGTAAACCCTAGTAACTAGTTTAGCATAAATAGAACTTTTTACTATTGGACTAGGTCTTTTTCCCTATATTCGAATTCATATGCCATTTGGGGAGGCTGGCCATTCGGCCATGCCTGGACCTTGTTCTTATGTATTTTCAACGGTAGAATTTCTACACAACATAGATTAAGATGTGGAGCTCTGCTGTTCCTGATGAATTAATTCAAAGTACTATTGTTTTTCTATTCAACTCAAGCCTATTTCTTCTCTAAGATATTCATTCACACACAAGAACATGATGAATGTGATGATTATGTGACGCTCATCACCATTCTCACATATGAATGCATGCCTGACAACCACTTCCGTTCTACATGCAAACAAGCTTGAATGTGTATCTCTTAGCCTCCTGATCTACAATCAGAGTCTTCGTGGTATAGGCTAGAATTATTGGCGGCCACTCTTGAGATCTGAAAAGTCTAAACCTTGTCTGTGGTATTCCAAGTAGGATCTGGGAAGGGATGGCTATGACGAGCTTCAAACTCGCGAGTGCTGGGCGTAGTGACAGACGCAAAAGGATTATTGAATCCTATTCTAGCAGGATCGAGAACCGACAGATGATTAGCCGTGTGGTGACAGCGCATTTTGGACCATTTTCACTGAGAGGATGGGATGTAGCCATTGACAACGGTGATGCCCAACATGCAGCTTGCCATGGAAAGGAGTATGAAGGATTGGATGAAAGCAGTAGGAAAGCGGAGATTCAGAAGTAACTAAGCATCTCTATACGCTTATCTGAAATTCTCACCAATGAATTACATAAGTATCTCTATCTTTATTTTACGTTTTATTTATCTTTTAATTATTAAAACTCTATAACCATTTGAATTTGCCTGACTGAGATTTACAAGGTGACCATAGCTTGCTTCTAGCCGACAATCTCCGTGGGATCGACCCTTACTCACGTAAGGTTTATTACTTGGACGACCCAGTGCACTTGCTGGTTAATTGTGCAAGATTGTGAAGAAGAACTAAGATTATGAACGTGCGTATTAAGTTTTTAGCGCTGTTACCAAGGAATGAACGATCACGATTTCGTGCACCAATGTTCAAAGTGGTGGCTGTTAACCCACTTCAAAGGGCTAGAGAACAAAGAGCTCATGCTCATGGACCACAAGAGCAACAAGAAGAGGAAGAGGCAGAAGAGCAACCACACTTTCTAGCACTTCAACCACCACCACCACACTACCAATACCAACAATTCCCTGAAGGAGTCAACTAGGAACAACTGCAAGGAGATGTACACCAAATGAAGGGAGACCTACACCACCTAAGATAAGATGTTAATCAACTCAAGGAGACTCAGCAACAATAATGGAGCCAAGTGAACCAAAACATACAGCAACTCCAAGGAGGTTTTGAGAACCTCAAGGAGCAGCAGGAACAGTTTAAATGGGGAGAGATGCAAAGCAGCATAGGAATGATTCTGGAGTACCAACAACATCAAATGGGGAGCCTAGCTGTATTCAGGCATCTTTATGAAGCAGGAACTGTAGCTAGAGGGGAATATGACTGCTATGCACAAACAAAGTTGAGGTACCTGTGCAATGCAGTAGCTAACATGAACCCCAAATACCCTACCTATGTGCAAAAATTGGAGGAACTCAGCATAAGACAGGAAGAAATAGCATACCAGCACAAGGAAAATGTGAAATCATACATGCGGAGGCTAGGATTCTAGAAACCCAAAGACAAGAAAGCAAAAGAAGGTTCCTCGGTGCACGAAATCGTGATTGTTCATTCCTTGGTAACGGCGCTAAAAACTTAATACGCACATTCATAATCTTAGTTCTTCTTCACAATCACGCACAACTAACCAGCAAGTGCACTGGGTCATCCAAGTAATAAACCTTACGTGAGTAAGGGTCAATCCCACGGAGATTGTCGGCTTGAAGCAAGCTATGGTCACCTTGTAAATCTCAGTCAGGCGGATTCAAATGGTTATAGAGTTTTAATAATTAAAAGATAAATAAAACGTAAAATAAAGATAGAGATACTTATGTAATTCATTGATTAGAATTTCAGATAAGCGTATAGAGATGCTTAATTCCTTCTGAATCTCTGCTTTCCTACTACTTTCATCCAATCCTTCATACTCCTTTCCATGGCAAGCTGTATGTTGGGCATCACCGTTGTCAATGGCTACATCCCGTCCTCTCAGTGAAAATGGTCCAAAATGCACTGTCACCGCACGGCTAACCATCTGTCGGTTCTTGATCCTACTGGAATAGGATTCAGTAATCCTTTTGCGTCTGTCACTACGCCCAGCACTCGCGAGTTTGAAGCTCGTCACAGCCATCCCTTTCCAGATCCTACTCGGAATACCACAGATAAGGTTTAGACTTTCCGGATCTCAAGAATGGCCGCCAATAATTCTAGCCTATACCACAAAGACTCTGATCGTAGATCAGGAGGCTAAGAGATACACATTCAAGCTTGTTTGCATGTAGAACGGAAGTGGTTGTCAGGCACGCGTTCATAGGTGAGAATGGTGATGAGCGTCACATAATCATCACATTCATCATGTTCTTGTGTGCGAATGAATATCTTAGAGAAGAAATAGGCTTGAGTTGAATAGAAAAACAATAGTACTTTGCATTAATTCATGAGGAACAGTAGAGCTCCACACCTTAATCTATGGTGTGTAGAAATTCTACTGTTGAAAATACATAAGAACAAGGTCCAGGCATGGCCAAATGGCCAGCCTCCCCAAATGGCATATGAATTCGAATATAGGGAAAAAGACCTAGTACAATAGTAAAAAGTTCTATTTATGCTAAACTAGTTACTAGGGTTTACAGATATAAGTAAATGATGTAGAAATCCACTTCCGGGCTTACTTAGTGTGTGCTTGGGCTGAGCATTGAGATTTAATGTGTAGAGACTCTTTTTGGAGTTAAACGCTAGTTTGTAACCTGTTTCTGGCGTTTAACTTTGCTTTGCAACCTCTTTCTGGGGTTTAACTCCAGAATAGGGTAGAGAGCTGGCGTTGAACGCCAGTTTGCGTCGTGTAAACTCGGGCAAAGTATAGACTATTATATATTCCTGGAAAGCCCTGGATGTCTACTTTCCAAAGCAATTGAGAGTGCGCCATTTGGACTCTTTTAGCTCCAGAAAATCCACTTTGAATGCAGGGAGGTCAGAATCCAACAGCATCTGTAGTCCTTCTTCAGCCTCTGAATCTGATTTTTGCTCAAGTCCCTGAATTTCAGCCAGAAATTACTTGAAATCACAGAAAAACACACAAACTCATAGTAAAGTCCAAAAATCTGAATTTTATTTAAAAACTAATAAAAATATACTAACAACTAACTAAATCATACTAAAAACTATGTAAAAACAATGCCAAAAAGCGTATAAATTATCCGCTCATCACAACACCAAACTTAAATTGTTTCTTGTCCCCAACCAACTAAAAATCAAATAGGATAAAAAGAAGAGAATATACTATAAATTCCAAATATCAATGAAACTTAGCTCCAATTAGATGAGCGGGACTAGTAGCTTTTTGCTTCTGAACAGTTTTGGCATCTCACTCTATCCTTTGAAGTTCAGAATGATTGGCATCTATAGGAACTCAGAATTCAGATAGTGTTATTGATTCTCCTAGTTCAGTATGTTGATTCTTGAACACAACTACTTTATGAGTCTTGGCCGTGGCCCTAAGGACTTTGTTTTCCAGTATTACCACCGGATACATAAATGCTACAGACACATAACTGGGTGAACCTTTTCAGATTGTGGCTCAGCTTTGCTAGAGTCCCCAATTAGAGGTGTCCAGGGTTCTTAAGCACACTCCTTTTTTTGCTTTGGACCTCGACTTTAACCACTCAGTCTCAAGTTTTCACTTGACACCTTCACGCCACAAGCACATGGTTAGGGACATCTTGGTTTAGCCGCTTAGGCTAGGATTTTATTTCCTTTGGGCCCTCCTATCCACTGATGCTCAAAGCCTTGGATCCTTTTTCTTACCCTTGCCTTTTGGTTTTAAGGGCTATTGGCTTTTTGCTCTTGCCTTTTGGTTTAAAGAGCATTTGGCTTTTTCTGCTTGCTTTTTCGTTTTCTTTCTCTCTTTTTTTTTTGCCATTTTTCTTTTCTTTTTTTTCGCAAGCTTTTGTATTCACTGCTTTTTCTTGCTTCAAGAATCAATTTTATGATTTTTCAGATTATCAATAACATTTCTCCTTTTCATCATTCTTTCAAGAGCCAACATATTTAATATTCATAAACAACAATATCAAAAGACATATGCATTGTTCAAGCATTCATTCAGAAAACAAAAAGTATTGTCACCACATCAAAATAATTAAACTAATTTCAAGGATGAATTCGAAATTCACGTACTTCTTGTTCTTTTGTAATTAAAGCATTTTTCATTTAAGAAAGGTGATAGATTCATAGGACATTCATAGCTTTAAGACATAGACACTTAAACACTAATGATCATATAGTAAAGACACAAACATAAATAAAACATAAAGCATAGTAAACGAAAAAGAGAAAAAATAAGAACAAGGAGATTAAGGAACGGGTCCACCTTAGTGAGGGTGGCGTCTTCCTCTTCTTGAAGAACCAATGGTGCTCTGGAGCTCCTCTATGTCTCTTCCTTGTCTTTGTTGCTCCTCCCTCATAGCTCTTTGATCTTCTCTAATCTCATGGAGAATGATGGAGTGCTCTTGGTGTTCCATCCTTAGTTGTCCCATGTTGGAACTTAATTCTCCTAGGGAGGTGTTGATTTTCTCCCAATAGTTTTGTGGAGGGAAGTGCATCCTTGAGGCATCTCAGGGATTTTATGGTGAGGAATTTTCTCATGCTCTTGTTGTGGTCCATGATCTCTTGTTTGTCCTTTTCTTAGTAATGGGCTTGTCCTCATCAATGAGGATGTCTCCCTCTATGTCAATTCCAGCCAAATTGCAGAGGTGGCAAATGAGATGAGGAAAGGCTAACCTTGCCAAAATGGAAGACTTATCAGCCACCTTATAGAGTTCTTAAGGTATAATCTCATGAACTTTCACTTCCTCCCCAATCATGATACTATGGATCATGATGGCCCGGTCTATAGTAACTTCAGACCGGTTGCTAGTAGGAATGATTGAGCGTTGAATGAACTCCAACCATCCTCTAGCTACAGGCTTGAGGTCCAGTCTTCTCAATTGAACCGGCTTGCCTCTTGAGTCAACTTTCCATTGAGCTCCTTCCACACATATGTCCATGAGGACTTGGTCCAACCTTTGATCAAAGTTGACCCTTCTAGTGTAGGGGCGTGCATTTTCTTGCATCATTGGCAAGTTGAACGCCAATCTTACATTTTTCCGACTGAAATCTAAGTATTTCCCCCGAACCATTGTAAGCCAATTCTTTGGATTCGGGTTCCTACTTTGATCATGGTTCCTAGTGATCCATGCGTTTGCATAGAACTCTTGAACCATTAAGATCCCGACTTGTTGAATAGGATTAGAGAGAACTTCCCACCCTCTTCTTCTAATCTCTTGTCGGATCTCTGGATACCCATTCTTTTTGAGCTTGAAAGGAACCTCGGGCATCACTTTCTTCTTGGCCACAACTTCATAGAAGTGGTCTTGATGGACCTTTGAGATGAATCTCTCCATCTTCCATGACTCAGAGGTGGAAGCAATTGCCTTCCCTTTCCTCTTTCTTGAGGTTTCTCTGGCCTTAGGTGCCATTAATGGTTATGGAAAAACAAAAAGCAATGCTTTTACTACACCAAACTTAAAATGTTTGCTCATCCTCGAGCAAAAGAAGAAAGAAAGAAGGAGAAGAAGAAAAATGGAAGAGATAGTGGGAGAAGGTTTATTCGGCCAAGGGGGAGAAGTGATGGTTGTAATGTGTGAAAATGGAGTAGTGTTGAGGGGTTTATATAGGGGTGGGGTGGGTGGTAGGTTTCGGCCATTAGGGTTGAGTTTGGGAGGGAAAATAATTTGAATTTTGGAGGTAGGTGGGGTTTATGAGGAAGGATGGATGGATGTGAGTGGTTAAGGGAATTTGGGAAAGAGGTATGGAGGTGATTGGTGAAGGGTAGGTGGGGAAGAGTGTTATGAAAAGGTGTGAAAAGGAGAGAAGAAGAGGTGGGGTAGGTGGGAATCCTATGGGGTCCACAGATCCTGAGGGGTCAAGGACTTAGCATCCCTGCTCCAATTAGGCTTGCAAAATGCCCTTTGTATGCAATACTGGCATTTAACGCCAGACTGCTGCCTGTTTTTGGCGTTAAACGCCCAAATGTAGCCTGTTTCTGGCGTTTAATGCCAGGTTGATGCATGTTTCTGACGTTAAACGCCAACTTGGTGCTTGTTTCTGCTGTTAAGCGCCAGACAGATGCTTGTATCTGGCATTTAAACGCAAGAATGCTCTTCCTCCAGGTTGTGCTATTTTTAATGCTGTTTTTCATTCTGTTTTTGATTTTCCAGTAGTTTTTTTTGTGACTTCACATGATCATCAACCTAAAGAAAACATAAAATAGCAATGGAAAATAAATAGATATAATTAAATAACATTGGGTTGCCTCCCAACAAGCGCTTCTTTAATGTCAATAGCTTGACAGTGAGCTCTCATGGAGCCTCACAGATGTTCAGAGCATCGTTGGGACCTCCCAACACCAAACTTAGAGTTTGACTGTGGGGGTTCAACACCAAACTTAGAGTTTGGTTGTGGCCTCCCAACACCAAACTTAGAGTTTGACTGTGGGGGCTTTGGTTGACTCTGCAGTGAGAGAAGCTTTTCATGCTAACTCTCCATGGTTACAGAAGGAGATCCTTGAGTTTTAAACACAAGGTTGTCCTCATTCAGTTGAAGGACCAACTCTCCTCTGTCCACATCAATCACAGCTTTTGCTGTGGCTAGGAAGGGTCTTCAAAGGATGATGGATTCATCCTCATCCTTCCCAGTGTCTAGGATTATGAAATCAGCAGGGATGTAAAGGCCTTCAACCTTTACTAGCTCGTCCTCTACTAGTCCATAAGCCTGTTTTCTTGAGTTGTCTCCCATCTCTAATGAGATTCTGGCAGCTTGTACCTCAAAGATCCCAAGTTTCTCCATTACAGAGAGTGGCATAAGGTTAATGCCTGACCCCAGGTCACACAGAGCCTTCTCAAAGGTTATGGTGCCTATGGTACAGGGTATTAAGAATTTACCAGGATCCTGTTTCTTTTGAGGTAATTTCTGCCTATCCAATGCATTCAGTTCATTAGTGAGCAAGGGAGGTTCATCTTCCCAAGTCTCATTACCAAATAATTTGGCATTCAGCTTCATGATTGCACCAAGGTATTTACCAACTTGCTCTTCAATAATGTCTTCATCCTCTTCAGGTGATGAATACTCATCAGAGCTCATGAAGGGTAAAAGGAGGTTCAATGGAATCTCTATGGTCTCTAGATGAGCCTCAGATTCCTTTGGTTCCTCAAAGGAAAATTCCTTATTGGTCAGTGAACGTCCTAGGAGGTCTTCCTCACTAGGATTCACGTCCTTCTCCTCCTCTCTGAGTTCGGCCACACCAAGTAAGGTAATGGCCTTGCACTCTCTTTTTGGATTCTCTTCTGTATTGCTTGGGAGAGTACTAGGAGGAGTTTCAGTGACCCTTTTACTCAGCTGGCCCACTTGTGCCTCCAGATTTCTGATGGAGGACCTTGTTTCATTCATGAAACTTAGAGTGGCCTTAGATAGATCAGAGACTATATTTGCTAAGCTAGATGGACTCTGCTCAAAACTCTCTGTCTGTTGCTGAGTAGATAATGGAAAAGGCGTGCTATTGCTAAACCTGTTTCTTCCACCATTATTAAAGCCTTGTTGAGGCTTTTGTTGATCCTTCCATGAGAAATTTGGATGATTTCTCCATGAGGGATTATAGGTATTTCCATAGGGTTCCCTCATGTAATTCACCTCTGCTATTGCAGGGTTCTCAGGATCATAAGCTTCTTCTTCAGAAGATGCCTCTTGAGTACTGTTGGATGTAGCTTGCAATCCATTCAAACTCTGAGAAATCATATTGACTTGCTGAGTTAATATTTTATTCTGAGCCAATATGGCATTCAGAGTATCAATTTCAAGAACTCCCTTCTTCTGAGGTGTCCCATTACTCACAGGATTCCATTCAGGAGTGTACATGAACTGGTTATTTGCAACCATGTCAATGAGTTCCTGAGCTTCTGCAGGCATTTTCTTTAGGTGAATGGATCCACCTGCAGAATGGTCTAATGACATCTTAGATAATTCAGACAGACCATCATAGAATATATCCAGGATGGTCTATTCTGAAAGCATGTCAGAAGGACACTTTTTGGTCAGTTGCTTGTATCTCTCCCAAGCTTCATAGAGGGATTCACCTTCTTTTGTTTGAAGGTTTGAACATCCACTCTAAGCTTGCTAAGCTTTTGAGGAGGAAAGAACTTGGCTAAGAGAGCCATGACCAGCTTATCCCAAGAGTTCAGGCTATCTTTAGGTTGAAAGTCCAACCATATTCTAGCTCTGTCTCTTACAGCAAATGGGAAAAGCATAAGCCTGTAGACCTCGGGATCAACCTCATTGGTCTTAACAGTATCACAGATCTGCAAGAATTCAGTTAAGAACTGAAAAGGATCTTCTGATGGAAGTCCATGAAACTTGCAATTCTATTCCATCAGAGAAACTAATTGAGGCTTTAGCTCAAAATTGTTTGCTCCAATGGCAGGGATTGAGATGCTTCTTCCATGTAAGATGGAATTTGGTGCAGTAAAGTCACCAAGCATCCTCCTTGCATCTCCATCATTATTATTATTTTCGGCCATGTCTACATCTTTTTCGAAAATTTCTGTCAGATTTTCTCCAAAGAGTTGTGCTTTAGCTTCCCTTAGCTTCCTCTTCAAAGTCCTTTCAGGTTCCGGATCAGCTTCAACAAGAATGTTCTTATCCTTGTTCCTGCTCATATGAAAAAGAAGAGAAAAGAAAAGAAAATATGGAATCCTCTATGTCATAGTATAGAGATTCCTTTATATGAGTAGAAGAAGAGAAGAATAGGAGAATAGAATGGAGAGGAGAGAAGATGAAGAATTCGAATTTCAAATTAAAATAAAAGGAAAATATTTTTGTTTTTATTAAATTAATTAATTAGAATTCGAAAACATAAAAAAAATAAAATAAAATTGAATTTTAAAACAATTAGTTAATTAAAAAGAATTTTAAAAAAAGGTTAGTGATTTTTGAAAATTGGAGAGAGAAAAGTAGTTAGGAGTTTTGAAAAAGATATGATTGAAATAGTAAACTTTTAAAATCAAACAAAAAGTTAAGTGGTTAATTGAAAAAGATTTGAAAATCAAATTTGAAAGGGTGAGAAGTTATGAAAGATTTTGAAATTGATTTTGAAAAAGATATGATTGAAATTAAAAAGATATGATTGAAATTTAATTTGAAAAAGATTTTAAAAAGAAATTTAAAAAGATTTGATTTTGAAAATTAAAGTTGATTACTTGACTAACAAGAAACAAAAAGATATGATTTTAAAATTTAAAGATTGAACCTTTCTTATTAGGAAAGTAACAAACTAAAAATATTTGAATCAATCACATTAATTGTTAGCATTAATTTCAGAAATATGAAACAAAAATAAGAAAAAGATTTCTGAAAATCATTTTGAAAGTTTCAAAAATCATAAAAGAAAAATGAAAAAGATTTGATAAAGATAGAATTTTTAAATTGAAAATTTGACTTGACTCATAAGAAACAATTAAATTTTAAAAACTTTTTGACTAAGTCAAACCAAATTTTCAAAAATTATGAGTGAAATAAGGGAAAGATAATTTTTTTAATTTTTGAATTTTAATGTTGAGAGAGAAAAATATCAAAAAGACTCAATGCATGAAAATTTTGGATCAAAACAAATGATGCATGCAAGAACACTATGAAGGTCAAGATGAACACCAAGAATACTTTGAAGATCAAGATGAACATCAAGACTTATTTTTGAAAATTTTGTTAAGAAAAGAAAATATGCAAGACACCAAACTTAGAAATTTTCAAACTTTAGACACTAACAAATTGAAAATGCATATGAGAAACAAGAAAAATTAAAGATTAAACATAGAAAATCATCAAGAACAACTTGAAGATCATGAAGAACACATGCATGAATTTTCGAAAATTTTAAGAAAATGCAATTGACATCAAACTTAAAAATTGACATAAGACTCAAACAAGAAACATCAAATTTTTTGGTTTTATGATTTTATAAGATTTTTTTTTTCGAAAATAAGAATAATAAAAACAAAAAGATTAAAATTAAAATAAAATTACCTAATCTGAGCAACAAGATGAACCGTCAGTTGTCCAAACTGAAACAATCCCCGGCAACGGCGCCAAAAACTTGGTGCACAAAATAGTGATCGTTCATTCCTTGGTAACGGCGCTAAAAACTTAATACGCATGTTCATAATCTTAGTTCTTCTTCACAATCTCGCACAACTAACCAGCAAGTGCACAGGGTCGTCCAAGTAATAAACCTTACGTGAGTAAGGGTCGATCCCACGGAGATTGTCGGCTAGAAGCAAGCTATGGTCACCTTGTAAATCTCAGTCAGGCAAATTCAAATGGTTATAGAGTTTTAATAATTAAAAGATAAATAAAACGTAAAATAAAGATAGAGATACTTATGTAATTCATTGGTGAGAATTTCAGATAAGCGTATAGAGATGCTTAGTTCCTTCTGAATCTCTACTTTCCTACTGCTTTCATCCAATCCTTCATACTCCTTTCCATGGCAAGTTGTATGTTGGACATCACCGTTGTCAATGGCTACATCCCGTCCTCTCAGTAAAAATGGTCCAAAATGCACTATCACCACACGGCTAATCATCTGTCGGTTCTCGATCCTGCTGGAATAGGATTCAGTAATCCTTTTGCATTTGTCACTACGCCCAGCACTCGCGAGTTTGAAGCTCGTCACAGCCATCCCTTCCCAGATCCTACTCGGAATACCACAGACAAGGTTTAGACTTTCCGGATCTCAAGAATGGCCGCCAATAATTCTAGCCTATACCACGAAGACTCTGATCGTAGATCAGGAGGCTAAGAGATACACATTCAAGCTTGTTTGCATGTAGAACGGAAGTGGTTGTCAGGCACGTGTTCATAGGTGAGAATGGTGATGAGCGTCACATAATCATCACATTCATCATGTTCTCGTGTGTGAATGAATATCTTAGAGAAGAAATAGGCTTGATTTGAATAGAAAAGCAATAGTACTTTGCATTAATTCATGAGGAACAGCAGAGCTCCACACCTTAATCTATGATGTGTAAAAATTCTACCGTTGAAAATACATAAGAACAAGGTCCAGGCATGGCCGAATGGCCAGCCTCCCCAAATGGCATATGAATTCGAATATAGGGAAAAAGACCTAGTATAATAGTAAAAAGTTCTATTTATGCTAAACTAGTTACTAGGGTTTACAGAGATAATTAAATGATGTAAAAATCTACTTCCGGGCCCACTTAGTGTGTGCTTGGGCTGAGCATTGAGCTTTCATGTGTAGAGACTCTTTTTGGAGTTAAACGCCAATTTGTAACCTGTTTCTGGCGTTTAACTCTGCTTTGCAACCTGTTTCTGCCGTTTAACTCCAGAATAGGGCAGAGAGCTGGCGTTGAACGCCAATTTGCGTAGTCTAAACTCAGGCAAAGTATGTACTATTATATATTGCTGAAAATCCCTGGATGTCTACTTTCTAAAGCAATTGAGAGCGCGCCATTTAGACTTCTGTAGCTCCAAAAAATCCACTTTGAATGCAGGGAGGTCAGAATCCAACAGCATCTGCAGTCCTCACTACAAGAAAACAAGCTTTTTGCTACACTTTTAAAGCGTGGCAAAAAGTCCAAAAAAGCGTAGCGATAGCTTTTCGCCACGCTTTTTGAGCTACCGGCACGCTTTTGAAAGGGTCACAACTGCAAGGGTGCCGGTTGCTCTATCGCCACGCTTTTGGTGACCTACCGCTACGCTTTTTTTGTCGCTACGCTTTTATCTATTGCCACGCTTTCAAGCGTGGCCATATGTGAGAGATATGGCTACGCTTTTAAAGCGTGCCAACAGCTAGAGATAGGGCTACGCTTTTAAAGCGTACCAACAGCAAGAGATAACGCTACGCTTTTAAAGCGTGCCAATAGCTTGAGATATCGCTACATTTTTTAAGCGTAGCTGTTGATGACTGCAGTACAATATGGCTACGCTTTTAAAGCGTAGCTATAAGTTTATTCAGGTTTTGTTATTTTTTTTTAATCTCCGTAATAAAATCTTATAAAATTCATAGATAATTGTAAAATTTAGACAATGACTAAGTCGCTGGTCAAGAAACAACAATTGTCAATCAATTTGTTTGAAGACTTTTCTACAAGTTTCAAAGATCAAAAGATGAATAGTTGTGAACATTGCATTAAATGAGTTACAGGAAGAGTATTTGTGCATATTATGGTAGTACCATGCTAAGCTAAAAAGCACAATGCATCAATTTGAAAGAGCCACCACAACAAGAAACTAAGATTGCATCAGGAAATCAATGGTACATTATTTACATTGACATGAAACTGAACAACAATAAGGGGGATTTCCCCCTTTGACCACAATTCCAAGTTCATCATTTGAAGCAGCTAAGGATCTGCTTTACCAGCAACCTGTTCATCACTTGAATCATATTGATCTTCACTTATTTCCTCATCATCACTTGATTTCTCTTCTGGTGCAGCTCCTACATCTTCAGCTTTAGCATACTTCTCACAGTACTCTGAACAATTCAAGCACACAGTGTTAAATTAAGAACTACTTATTCAAGTTAAAGACCATTAAATTATGCATAAATTAGTCCAATGAAGAACTCAAGCCTAGAAAAGGAAATCCAAGTGATAGTGGCTTCAAGTAATAGATAAACATAGACAACAGCAGCTGTATAAAAAGAATTCATAACTATGGCTTACCCTACTTATGTGCTTTCTCTTCACCATCATTATCTTGCATGTACAATGAAAAAGAGGTGAGGCATATCTCCTAAAAGAAAGAACATATAACAGAGAGAAATGACCAGTCAAAAAGCCTTGAATAAATAATTTTAGCCAAAGCATCACTACTGAGACTTGCAGCAACGGGATCAAGTGACTTTGTTATTTTATATCCGCCAGTGACCATAGCACATTTGCAAAATGAATTCTCAAGGGATTTCTCGTCGCACCTAGGCATATAAACACGAGTATCTTATCTATTAGCTTTGTATTTAGTTAAACAATTTGAACTTTTCCCAATTTGTACTTTTCAACTATTACTAGTATTGTCTATTGTGTCTAAACCTGTAATACATATCTGGATAAGAATTCACAGTAAAGCATCTAGCCCAAGTCTCAGTTAGTTGTCTACTTTAGTTTTTCACAAAATGAAACTGATATAAATGAAAAAGGATTAAGAACCCCCCATCCCCCAGAATCAAGGATAGTTAATGCAAAACCTAAATCAAATAGCAAGGACAATTAGCATCTCAACACATTCACAATTTAGTCTCCCAAAAAAAAAGTTTGACAATAAAATAATAAGTTAATAAACTAGAAATAACCATCAATATTAAAGAAGTCATGCCTTAGCTAAAGAAAGTAGAAGTGATGCATCTTCGGATTCTTCACCATCCAAATTCTGGGTCCCTTCATCACACAAATCAAATCAAATTAATCCCTAATTATTCACCATATTAAACTCCACATAAATTGAAACAAGTAATAACTATATACTAATTACTTTTTTCCATTTTCTTTTAATTATCTGTCACTCTAAATATATTAATTCCATGATATCCAATTGCTATAATAACTAATAATAAAACAGAACAGATACAATCTTTGCTATAGTAAAAGATTTGAAATGTTGAACATGGTTACCTTTAGCCTCTCAACTTCCACTGTTAGTGCATCAATCTTTGCAGTGTCTTCAGCAATAACCTCCTTTTCTTGGATAACCGGAGTTGCTTCGATGATAACCTTCTCTACATTCTCTCGCTCCTTGACAAGCAGAGCATTGGTTTCATCAAGTTTACCCTGCAGAGCATTGGTTTCATCACGTTTACCCTGCATCTCCTGTAATGAATTCTGCAGATTTGATATCTCTTGTGCTTTGGACTCTTCGAGGTTGGTCTGCAGAATTCAACATAGTTTTCTTCCGGAGTTACAGTATGCATGATTTTGTAAAGGTATCAAAATAACAAAGTCCACCAACTTATATCTAACAGCAAAACGAACAACACTCTCACCCGCAAACTTTTTTCTAGTTGGAGATGCCAGGTGAGTTGCTCCACCGTTTCTTAAAGTTGTCCTTTGCTTCTTGAAGTGCACCAGTTTCCCTTGCAGCCTAATCATGCAAATCAAAAGATATGTCAACTTAGAGTAGGGAAAAAAAAAGATGAGACATAAAAAATCAATCAGAGACTTTTCCTGAGAACTCGTCTTACTGAACCAGAAAAGAATCAACCCAGAACTTGGATTTCCTGAGAGCTATAAAAAATTCAACAATAAAACATAAATTCAGACAGCACATAACATTCAATGAAAATTAGTAGACCCATTTTGAACTTGCTATTAGTAAAATTTTGTAAGATGGTTTCAGTTAAATGATGATCGAAGATTTACTAAAAAAGCACGAAGATTTGCCTTTCACTATTTTTTATGTTTTCCACTATTTTAACCAATTTCTTTAAAGGACTATTTAACTGAATTATTAAAAAATCAGCACATACAAAAAAATGGTTCATTCACTCTACCATGTACTACCAACAACCACTGGTTGTCTGGTTCTGTTAATTCAACACACTATCCCAATTCACACACACACATGCATAGCAAGCTAGTGTTCAATGAATGAGCAACAAATGCAATGAACAGAGGGGTCTTTACTTTGATAGAAAGACAAGTTAACTATG
Source organism: Arachis hypogaea (assembly GCF_003086295.3). Lineage (NCBI taxonomy): Eukaryota > Viridiplantae > Streptophyta > Magnoliopsida > Fabales > Fabaceae > Arachis > Arachis hypogaea. The sequence goes on from NC_092049.1 coordinate 54,413,455, forward strand.
AGGTGGATTGGTCAGTTTCTTTTATGTACTGCATTTTGATTTCTGAGTCTATGTTGAACCCTTTTCAGTATGTGTTTATATAATTAGACAGAAAACGAGTCAGAAAATAAAGACAGAAGCTTGCAATCTGTTAGCACAGATGAATATAGTAGGAATAACTAGCCCCTACAGGTTTCAACTTCCAACTCTTCCATTCACACTCTTTCCTCTCACCAAGTTCCAACAGATATTATATTTCCTATACATATATTATCATAACGTCATTTAATTAAGTTTAAATATTCAGACTTGCTACTCATAATGTTTTATTCTAGTTTAAATATTTATCCTTTTTCAGACCTCAGTGACAAATAAAAGCTTTGGAAATTCATGGAAGCCTCCAATTAGCACCAACAATTCCAATCGTGCTACAGAAAAACTCAACCAATCAACAAGGCACTCAGTAACTTCAATGACAAAGATCACACGAGAAAATGCTTCTCCAAATATTCACCATTTGGAAGGTTAGTTACAACATTTGTTGGCTCATTAACTCCCCTAGGAAATAATATTGACATTAGGAAATAAACAATTACCAGCTGGAAATATGGATCATTTGGCAAATGCTTCAAAGCAAACTCCCTCTGGCATGTGTATCTTGGATCTGTTTTGTGCAAAACACCATGTCCGTATCCAGGAATAACCTGGCGATCCAAAAGTGAATAGCCAAAACCTTATTAACAAATTTTCAATACTTCGCATTGCACTAACTCTAGTTACGAAAACAACCCTTATTTTGGAAGTATAAAAAATTGTCCCCTAGTTCTTTTCAAATCTTTTACAGAAAGTGTGAAATAAAAAAGAAATAAAAGAAATTAAAGGAATAAGAACAGGACTTACAAAGAACAGGACTTTTCAAATGCGTGGAGAGTCTACTTTCTTCCAAAGCTAAGCAGGAAGGGAGCGGCGCCGAACGAGTCAAGGGTTTGCAGAAACGGAAGGGAGCGGCGGCAAAGGCTTCATCGTCGGCAAGTTTGCGACGGCAACTGAGCGGAGGGAGTCACTGCAAGAGAGTCACCGCAGAATGAGGGTTAGGGGTGCCGGAACCGGCGGAGGCATCGCGAGCGCAGCTAGGTTCTTCACAGAGTGTCGTCGTCGCAGGAGTGGTTCGTCGTCGCAGGGGTGCCGTCGTCGCAGGAGTGCCGTCGTCGCAGGAGTGGTTCGTCGTCGCAGGGGTGCCGTCGTCGCAGGAGTGGTTCGTCGTCGCAGGAGTTAGGGCTTAATAATGTTTGAAGAAGGAGGAGTTAGGGTTTAGGGTCTTCGAAGGAGCTTCTGATGAAGGAGTTAGTATACGAGCTCTTTATTCTTTAATCCCAAAAAGTTTTAAGTTACAAGAGACTCAAACATTTTTTATTTTTTTTTTCTGAGGTAACCTTTTGGCCACGCTTTTGAAGCGTGCCAAAAGGCTTCTAGGAAACGGCTACGCTTTTCAAACGCTACAATAATAGATTTTTGTTGCCACGCTTTAAAAGCGTGCCAAAATCTCTCTATGGCTACGCTTTATAAGCGTCGCAGAAAAAAACGTGGCTAAATCTTGCATCAACTGCCACCCTCAAAAAAGCGTGGCCATTGACCTTTTTCGCCACGCTTTTGAAGCGTAGCAATAAAAAACGTGGCCAAATCTCTATTCAAGCGCCACCCTCACAAAAGCGTGGCCATAGACCACTTTTGGCCACGCTTTTAAAGCGTAGCAAAAAAAAAGCGTGTCCATAAACCTTTTTTCTTGTAGTGCCTTCTTCAGCCTCTGAATCTGATTTTTGCTCAAGTCCCCCAATTTCAGCCAGAAATTATCTGAAATCACAGAAAAACACACAAACTTATAGTAAAGTCCAGAAATGTAAATTTTATTTAAAAACTAATAAAAATATACTAAAAACTAACTAAATCATACTAAAAACTATGTAAAAACAATGCCAAAAAGCGTATAAATTATCCTCTCATCATTCCTCCATGCAAGATGAAGGTGGCTCTTCCCCTTCCAAGAATAAGGACAAAGGAAAGGGGCCAATGAACTGAAGATGAAGCTGCTTAAGGTTGTTGAGTCCCATGTTTGACAATCTCTAATTTCTGAAATCATGTGTATGTTTTTGTTGATTTATTTTCTGTCAAAATAAATAGTCATGCTAGGATAGTTTAGGTTTTCTTCTTAGTTTTATTTCATGTTTGAAGTCTTTATGAGTCCTTTAGATTACAAGAAAGAAAATGCAATGTATTTCAAGTCTTCTTCAACATAAACAAAGTATAGTTTGTTTCCATAAGAGTTACTGTTAGTTGTGCAAAAACAGGACGTAAGAGAAACCAACGCCAAAGATAGATCATCCAACAAACTAAGGAATAAGAAACTAAGTGTAGAACCTTGAATGAACTAAAAAGAAAATAAGTCATGGAATGTAACTAGTCTTAGAAGGTATAACAAGAAAAGGTTAAAGGGTGTTCCTTGAATATCCATAGAACCATGAAGTAGTAAGCAATAAAGACCCAAGGCTCTAAGCATCAACTACTTGGATGGAAAAGAAACATTAAAAAGCTCAAAAAAGGAGGGTTAAGGATCCTAGTAGATGCTTGTGGTGAAGATGTGTCAAGAAGAGGCCTAGGCAAGTAGATTCTTAGGGGTGATTCAACACCCAGTACCCTAAAGATAACTGGTTTAGGAGTGCTAATTGAAAGCTTAATTAAAGGGATGTCTTGAGACAAAACACTTAGAGTTGTGGTCAAGAAAGCACAACCAAAGAGAAAGTGAAACAACTCTTACTACTTTAAGGTGACAATCAATAGAAAGGACCTCTGAAGCTTATACTTGAAAGAACCCTCAAGGATCTAATAGTTTTTCATGACATTAAAACATTCATACATGTGTGAACACTTAATCCTATCCTTAGTTATGTTGCATTCATTCAAAGGCCAAGGTCTCAATTTATAAAAGGGCTACTCACATTGATTTGCTTGGGACAAGCAAAGCTTAAGTTTGGTGTTGTGATGACTTGCAACATTTACCCTTCTTTCTTGCATAAAGAGGAACATAAAAGAGCATAAATCTCATTTGATCAGTACAATTCATGCATTATTTGATGGATATTATGGTACATTACTTTGAGATGAGTTGTGCTGAATTTCAGGTGAAAAAGGCATAAAAATGGGAAGAAAGCAACAAAGAAGCTGGGCATGTGAAACTGGCATGTCACTTGGAACAAACGCCACAAAAATGCACTGGCGTGGCACGCCAAGAGCTGGGCGTGGCACGCCAGTACTAAATTGCAGAGAAGAATTCCCAAGCATTCATTTGGGTGTGGCACGCCAGGAACTGGGCGTGGCACACTAGTACAAAGTTCCAGAGAGCAACAATGGAGGACACAAAAGGGGCGTGGCACGCCATGTTGGGCGTGGCACGCCTAACCCATCAGCCACTATGGGCGTGCCACTTGAGCCAAGGGGCGTGGCACGCCAACTCATCACTCTAGGGGGAACCTTCACTATAGCGTGCCACATGGTATCGAAGGCGTGGCACGCCAACTCCAAAAAGTCATTTGGGCGTGCCACTTGAGGATCCGGGCGTGGCACGCCAAGCTTGATGAGTCCACAAATGTATGGGCGTGCCACTTGAACAGCATGGCGGGCACGCTAGTACAAAAATCTAGAGAAGGGGTTGAAGGCAATTGAAGACAGGGCGTGCCACTTGAAGTCGAAGGCGTGGCACGCCAGGCTCTAAATCTCACATAGGCGTGCCATTTGAGCGACCAGGCGTGGCACGCCAATGCACAAAGAGGCTAAAGCAAGGGCTGGGTGTGCCACTTGATGTCGATGGCGTGGTACGCCAACCCAAGAATCTCACTGTGGCGTACCACTTGAGTACTGGGCGTGGCACACCAGCTACTGGAACGAAGGCAAGATTATGGGCGTGGCACGCTGGTATAAGTTTCCAGAGAGGGTGAAGGAGGCCAAATACATGGGGTGTGCCACTTGGTGTCGAAGGCGTGGCACGCCATCCACTATTCCTCACTTGGGCGTGCCACTTGAATCCCAGGCGTGGCACGCTAGTGTCATTCAGAGAGTAAAAGAACCATTGGGGCGTGCCACTTGAGTTCGTGGTGTGGCACGCCAAATAGAGGAGTCACTTGTTCACAAAGGGGCGTGGCATGCCAGACCCTAGGCGTGCCACGCTAGTTCAACTTCCCAGAGAGCTTGGTCAAGCATGCAACAAGGGCGTGGCACACCATACCCTGGGCGTCCCACGCTAGTCCAAGTTTCCAGAGGCAAAGAGAAGTGGAAAAAGGCTGAGGCATGCCACTTAAGCTCAAAGGCGTGGCACGCCATGCTACCTGGGCATTAAAAGACCCTGGGCATGCCACTTGAGCTCGAAGGCGTGGCACGCCAGGGGTGTCATTGAAGGCGAGCGTGCCACTTGAGGGATTGAGCGTGCCACGCCAAGCCAGAATTGAGGGAGCATGTGACATGCCACTGAAGCGCCAATCACACGCCAGCTGGGAAGTCATGCTTATTGAGTTTATTTTCCCTCCAAAATGTAATTTTCCTTTTTCACTTTTGTAATTCTTTTATTTTTTGCTAGGAGTAGTATAAATACCCCCAAGAAGTATTGAAGAGGGGGTTAAGCAGTTAGAGATAGCAGTTTTAGATTCACTTTTACACTTCATCATCTTCTTTACTTTGAGTACTTTTCTTTGAGCTATTAGTAGCTAAATTCCCTCTCATTGAGAGAGGGAGCTCTGTTGTACTTGATGGATTGATGATAGTGAAATTCTTCTTCTCTTCATCATCTCTTTGATTTGCTAGAAGGAATTTCATTCTTAATGCTTAGTGTTCAATTATCTTGGGAAAGAGATTGAATGCAAAATGGGTTTCATGGGAACCTTGGGAAAGGAAACATGAAACCATGCTTGAAATCCCTTCTCAAAATTGAGTAGGATCTGGGTTTTGATGTTTGGATATGGTGACATATAATCCTCCCTCTACTTGAACCTATGATAATGTGTGGTATAATCAGGGACCAAGCATATCTCTCTTCATGAACAATTAGACCAAGGAATTGGCTATTGATCAAGATCTGAGAGATTGAGTCACCAAGGGATTGGGGCTCAATCAATCATGATTGCCAAGAGGTCAATGAATTGCATGATTGAAGAGGATATAAGCTGAAGTTGATCCAAAGAGACAACATCTCGTAATCTCAATGAATTTCCCCATTCTTATCTACCACTTTCTGTATAGCTTATTTTTACATTCTGCAATTCTCCATCCCCGTTTACATTCAAGTCATTTATGATTCTGTACTTTACATTCTGTTATTTCCATTTCTGTACTTTATTGCTTTCCTTTACATTTTAGTCATTTACATTTCTTCCATTTATCTGCAAATCACAATCTATCTGTTTCGCTTGACTAATTCATCAATTGATAAAAATTGCTCAAATTTGCCAATCTCTGTGGATACGATCCCACTCCACTGTGGGTTATTACTTGACGATAATTTTGTGTGCTTGCCAAAAGAACTAATTCACCAATTTTTTTGAATGGGGGTGTGAATTGGACTCATCACTATCTCTCACTTCAATATCAAACTCTTGTAGCAGCAGCACCCACCTAATAAGCCTTGGTTTTGAATCCTGTTTAGACATGAGATACTTGAGAGCAGTGATGAGCGGATAATTTATACCCTTTTTGGCATTATTTTTACATATTTTTTAGTATGTTTTGGTTACTTTTTATTATACTTTTTATTAGTTTTTATTCAAAAATCACATTTCTGGACTTTACTATGAGTTTGTGTATTTTTCTGTGATTTCAGGTATTTTCTGGCTGAAATTGAGGGACCTGAGCAAAAATATGATTTAGAGGCTGAAAATGGACTACAGATGTTGTTGGATTCTGACTCTCCTGTACTCAAAGTAGATTTTATGGAGTTACAGAAGCCTAATTGGCATGCTCTCAATTGCGTTGGAAAGTAGACATCTTGGGCTTTCCATCAATATATAGTAGTCCATACTTTTTTCGAGATTTGATGGCCCAAACTGGCGCTAAAAGCCAGCCTAAAACTTTCTGGCATAAAACGCCAGAACTGGCACCAAAATTGGAGTTAAATGCCCAAACTGGCACCCAAGCTGGCGTTTAACTCCAAGAACAGCCTATGCACGTGAAAGCTTCAATGCTCAGCCCAAGCACACACCAAGTGGGTCCCAGAAGTGGATTTCTGCACTATCTGCACTTAGTTACTCATTTTCTGTAAACCTAGGTTACTAGTTTAGTATAAAAACTACTTTTAGAGATTTATTTTATATCTTTTGATCGACTTTTGATCTTTTGATCACTTTTATGTTACATTTGGAGGCTGACCTCATGGCCATGCCTAGACTATTTTCACTTATGTATTTTCTACGGTGGAGTTTTTACACCCCATAGATTAATGTGGGGAGCTCTGCTGTTCTTCATGAATTAATGCAATTACTACTATTCTCTATTCAATCACACTTGATTCTATTTCTAAGATACTCACTCGTACTTCAATCTGGAGAATGATATGATCCATGACACTCATCATTATTCTCAATTATATGAACGCGTGCCTGACAACCACTTCCGTTCTATCTGAGCTTAACGTAGTCATTGGGCGACAGCTTGAGTGTGTATCTCTTGAGATCCGGAAATTCTAAACCTTGTCTGTGGTATTCCGAGTAGGATCTGGGAAGGGATGACTGTGACGAGCTTCAAACTTGCGAATGTTGGGTGCAGTGGCAATGTGCAAAAGGACAAGGGTCCTATTCCGATGCTAGCGGGAACCGACAGATGATTATCCGTGTGGTAACTGTACCTGGTATTTTTCATCCGAGATGATCATACAGCTTGCCATGGAAGGGAGCACGCATGAATGGAAGAGGACAATAGGAAAGCAGAGGTTCAAAAGCAACAAAGCATCTCCAAACGCTTATCTGAAATTCCCACCAATGAATTACATAAGTATCTTTATTTTATTTTATGTTTATTTATCTTTTAATTATCAATACTCATAACCATTTGAATCCGCCTGACTGAGATCTACAAGATAACCATAGCTTGCTTCAAGCCGACAATCTCCGTGGGATCGACCTTTACTCACGTAAGGTATTACTTGGACGACCCAGTGCACTTGCTGGTTAGTTGTGCAGAGTTGTGAAAAGTGTGAATCACAATTTCGCACACCAAATTTTTGGTGCCGTTGCCGGGGATTGTTCGAGTTTGGAAAACTGACAGTTCATCTTGTTGCTTAGATTAGGAAATTTTATTTTATGTTTAAGCTTTTTATTTTTATTTTCGAAAAAAATTACAAAAAAATTTTTAGTTTTCGAAAAATTCAAAACAAAAAAAATGTGTTCTTCAGAATTTTTAAGAATGAATTCTAGAGCTTCTTGAGATATGTTGAAGCTTGGCTGGCTGTTAAGCCATGTCTAATCTTTTGGACCAAGGTTTCTTGACGAGCGGCAGAAGTTAGACCAATTAAGAGATTGTAATATAAGAACAGCGTTGCGAGTATAGCCCTTAACCAGCTAAAATCCGCCTCATCAATTTAGAAAGGTTGTCACAAAAAAAGGTTTAGAATAAAAATACTGGGAGTATGAATCCCAGGTCATCTCCCAACGAGTTGCTAGAAAGCGTGCTAATTTATTAATCAGGGGTTTTCCGAGAGTTTTAAGAATTGATTAACAGAAAATAAACAATTGTAATTCAGTGCAATGAAAATTAAAAGAGATTTATAATATTCTAAATAAAAAGCCTTGACTGGAGGAATGATTAATCGGAAGTTCTATCCTTGTTGGGATCTCTTAAGTGTAGTATCAAAAAGGTTGTTGTTTTCACTTAGTTAACCCTTACTAAATAAAGGAAAGTCAAGTGATTGAGCTAACTCTTATTCGCAAATCCTAGTCCTTTCCCATGGGAAGGTCTAGCGTTAGTAAATACAGAACTAGCCAACAACTTCCAATTTAACCATCACTTAAGCATTCCAACTCAAGTGTCTCCTTTTAATTAACCGCATGTCAAGTAGGGAATCAACTCCATTGACATGAATATAACGCTTGTAGAAATATAAGAAGAAGACATAATAAATCAAATAAAATAGGGATTGAAATTAATTAAAAATAAAAGTAATCCTTTGCATTAACAATCCATGAAAATATTCCAATTACCACTTTAAACAATAATTATGAATATGGAATAAATAAATAAAAGAGTAAGGAAACAAACTAGAATAGTATCTTCAACGGAGGTGATGACTCTTCAGTATCCAAAAGCAAAAGCAATAATCTATGAATGTAAACAGAACCTAGAGGAAGAGTAGTTTCTCTCTAGATTCAGATCTAGAAACCTAAAAACTATCCTAATGAGAATATGTGAGTGTGTATATCTCTGTGTGTTGAGTCTCTGCTTGTTCCCTGGCTTTATTCTGTGTTTCTGGGCCAAAAACTGGGTCAAAATGTGGCCCAAGATCGCCCCCAGCGTTTTCTGTTAATTTTGCAGATCGCGCAGCTTACGCGTACACGTCAGTCACGCGTGCGCGTCATTTGGCATTTTTCCTTGTCACGCGTACGTGTCGTCCACGCGTTCGCGTCTTTTGTGCAGACTCCAATCCACGCATATGCGTCAAGCACGCGCATGCGTCGCTACAATTTTCTCTATTCTGCGCGCTTGCGTGAGCCATCCGCACGCGTCGGCGTTCGCTGGTCATCTTCTTAGTTTCTTGTGTTCCTTCCATTTTTGCAAGCTTCCTCTCCATTCTCAAAGCCATTCCTGCCCTATAAAGCCTGAAACACTTAACACACGGATCACGGCATTGAATGGTATAAAGAAGAATTAAAATATACTAATTAAAGATCTCTAGGAAACAAGTTTTCAATCATAAAACAATACTAGGAAGGGATTATAAAATCATGCAAATCATATGAATAAGTGGGTAAAGGCTTGATAAAAACCACTCAATAAAACACAAGATAAATCATAAAATAGTGGTTTATCATTTCGACTTTCCATTGTAGAAAGGACATGTTTGTATTTTTATGCTAAAGCTTGGCTGGCCATTGGCCATGTCTAATTCTGTTGGACCGGAGCTTTAGACTAACACTGCACGAATCATGGAATTCTTATTAAAAATTTTATATCTCTTTATTTTCCTTTTCCAAAAAAAAAATATTTTCGAAAAAAATTTAATAAAATCATAAAAACCAAAATATTTGTGTTTCTTGTTTTGTGTCTTTTCTTGTTTTTCATATGCATTTTCGAATTAATAGTGTCTAGACATTAAAAATTTCTAACTTTGTTGTCTTGCATGTTTTTCTTTTCTTAAAAATTTTCAAAAATATGTTCTTGATGTTCATCATGATCGTCAAAGTGTTCTTGGTGTTCATTTTGACATTCAAAGTGTTCTTGCATGCATTTTTTGTTTTGATCTTAAATTTTTATGTCTTGTGTCATTTTGTTATTTTTCTCTCTCCTCATTAAAAATTCAAAAAAAAAAAATTATATCTTTCCCTTATTTTACTCATAAATTTCGAAATTTTGGGTTGAGTTAGTCAAAAGTTTTAAATTTTAGTGTTTCTTGTTAGTCAAGTCAAAATCTCAATTTAAAAACTTTATCCTTTCAAATCTTTTTTTCAAAAATCAAATCTTTTCCACTTTTTTTCTTAATATTTTCGAATTCTTTCTTAAAATTTTTCAAAATCTTTTTCATTTTTCTTCTTAATATTTTCGAAAATTTTAAAATTAATTTTCAAAATTTTTTTCTTAATTTCTATTTCATATTTTCGAATTTATTGCTAACATTTAATGTTTAGATTAAAAAATTTCAAGTTGTTACTTACCTATTAAGAAAGGTTCAATCTTTAAATTATAGAATCATATCTTTTAGTTTCTTGTTAGTCAAGTAATCAACTTTAATTTCAAAAATCAAATCTTTTTAATTTCCTTTTCAAATCTTTTTCAAAATGAATTTCAATCATATCTTTTTCAAAATTTAATTTCAAAATCCTTTTCTAACTGGGATTCGGAAAGTCTAAACCTTGTCTGTGGTATTTCGAGTAGGATCTGGGAAGGGATGACTATGATGAGCTTCAAACCTGCGAATGTTGGGCGCAGTGACAGTGTGCAAAAGGATCAATGGATCTTATTCCGACGCTAGCGGGAACCGATAGATGATTAGCCATGCGGTAGCTGTGCCTGGTATTTTTCATCCGAGACGAGAAATCCGACAGTTGATTAGCCGTGCAGAAACCGTAGAGGACCATTTTCACTGAGAGGATCCTACAGCTTGCCATGGAAGGGAGCATGTATGGTTGGAAGAAGGCAATAGGAAAGCTGAGGTTCAGAAGCAACAAAGCATCTCCAGACGCTTATCTGAAATTCCCACCAATGAATTACATAAGTAACCTTATTTTATTTTATCTTTTATTTATCTTTTAATTATCAAAACCTCACAACCATTTGAATCCGCCAGACTGAGATTTACAAGGATGACCATAGCTTGCTTCAAGCCGACAATCTCCGTGGGATCGACCCTTACTCACGTAAGGTTTATTACTTGGACGACCTAGTGCACTTGCTGGTTAGTTGTGCGAAGATATGAAAAGTGTGAATCACGATTTCCCACACCAAGTTTTTGGCGCCGTTGCCGGGGATTGTTCGAGTTTGGACAACTAACGGTTCATCTTGTTGCTTAGATTAGGTAATTTTATTTTATGTTTAAGTTTTTTATTTTTTATTTTTTTATTTTTGAAAAAATAATAAAAAAATATATATGTTTCGAAAAATTCAAAGAAAAAAGATTTGTTCTTCAGAATTTTTAAGAATGAATTCTAGAGTTTCATAAGATATGTTGAAACCTGGTTGGCTGTTAAGCCATGTCTAATCTTTTGGACCGAGGTTTCCACTTATCTTTGCAGGAGTCTTTTGGTTCCCATCAATTTGGCTATTGTATGTAATGCTCTGCTAAAGCTTGGCTGGCCATTTGGCCATGTCTAATTCTTTTGGACCGAAGCTTTAGACTAGCATTGCATGATTCCTAGAATTCTTATTAAAAATTTTGTATCCCTTTATTTCTTTTTTCCAAAATAATTTTCAAAAAAAAAAATTTAATAAAACCATAAAAACCAAAAAAAAATTTATGTTTCTTGTTTGAGTTTAGTGTCAAGTTTTAAGTTTGGTGTCAATTGCATGTTTTAATTTTTCTTTAATTTTCGAAAATATATGCATTGTGTTCTTCATTGATCTTCAAGTTGTTCTTGATGATTTTCCTTGTTTGATCTTTAAATTTTCTTGTTTGGTGTCTTTTCTTGTATTTCATATGCATTTTTGAATTACTAGTGTCTAAAATTTAAAAATTTTTAAGTTTGGTGTCTTGCATATTTTTCTTTTCTTAAAAATTTTCAAAAATATGTTCTTGGTGTTCATCATGATCTTCAAAGTGTTCTTGGTGTTCATCTTGACATTCAAAGTGTTCTTGCATATTGTTTTTTTTTATCTCAAATTTTTATGTTTTGTGTCATTTTGTGTTTTTCTCTCTCCTTATTAAAATTTAAAAAATAAAAAATAATATCTTTCCCTTATTTTACTCATAAATTTCGAAATTTTGGGTTGATTTAGTCAAAAGTTTTAAAATTTAGTTGTTTTTGTTAATCAAGTCAAAATTTCAATTTAAAAATTCTATCTTTTTCAGATCTTTTTCAAAATCAAATCTTTTTTTTTCATTTTTCTTTCATGTTTTCGAAAATCTCAAAATTAATTTTCAAAATCTTTTTCTTAATTTTATTCCATATTTTCGAAATCATTACTAACATTTAATGTTTAGATTCAAACAAATTTTCAAGTTGTTACTTGTCTATTAAGAAATGATCAATCTTTAAATTATAGAATCATATCTTTTAGTTTCTTCTTAGTCAAGTAATCAACTTTAACTTCAAAAATTAAATCTTTTTAATTTCCTTTTCAAATCTTTTTCAAAATGAATTTCAATCATATTGTTTTCAAAATTCAATTTCAAAATCCTTTTCTAACTTCTTATCTTTTCAAAATTGATTTTCAAATCTTTTTCAATTAACCACTTGATTAGTTTGTTTTAATTTTTGTTTGTTTTACCATTTCTTATCTTTTTCAAAACCACCTAACTACCTTTCTCTCTCCCTCTCTAATTTTCAAAAACTACTAACCCCATTTTCAAAATTCTTTTTAATTAACTAATTGTTTTAAATTCTAATTTTATTTTATTTCTCCTTTTAATTTTCGAATTCTAACCAATAATTAAAATAAAAACAAAAATATTTTTCTTTTCTTTTAATTAAAAATTTGAATACACACACTCTCTCATCTCTTTCTATTTATTTTATTTATTTACTAACACTTCTCTTCTATTTATAATTCGAACCCTCTCCCACTCTCTGTGTTCGAATTCTTCTTCTTCTCCCTTCTTCATTCTACTCTTCTATTCTTCTGCACACATAAAAGAATCTCTATACTGTGACATAGAGGATTCATCTTCTTTTCTGTTCTCTTCTTTTTCATATGAGCAGGAACAATGATAACAACATTCTTGTTGAAGTTGATCCTGAACCTGAAAGGACTCTAAATAGGAAGCTAAGAGAAGCTAAAGCACAACACTCTAGAGAGGACCTAACAGAATATTTTGAAAAAGAGGTAGAGATGGCAGCCGAAAATAACAACAATGGTGGAGATGCAAGGAAAGTGCTTGGTGACTTTACTGCACCAACTTCTGACTTCTATGGAAGAAGCATCTCAATTCCTGCAATTGGAGCAAACAACTTTGAGCTTAAGCCTCAATTAGTTTCTTTAATGCAGTAGAATTGCAAGTTTCATGGACTTCCATTGCAAGATCCTTATCAGTTCTTAGCTGAATTCTTGCAAATTTGTGACACTGTTAAGACCAATGGGGTTAATCCTAAGGTCTACAGGCTTATGCTTTTCCCCTTTGCTGTAAGAGACAGAGCTAGGATATGGTTGGACTCACAACCTAAAGAAAGCCTGAACTCTTGGGAAAAGTTGGTCAATGCCTTCTTGGCCAAATTTTTTCCACCTCAAAAGTTGAGCAAGCTTAGAGTGGAAGTCCAAACCTTCAGACAGAAGGAAAGTGAATCCGTCTATGAAGCTTGGAAAAGATACAAGCAATTGATCAGAAGGTGTCCTTCTGACATGCTTTCAGAATGGAGCATCTTATGTATATTCTATGATGGTCTGTCTGAATTGTCTAAGATGTCATTGGACCACTCTGCTGGTGGATCTCTTCATCTGAAGAAGATGCCTGTAGAAGTCCAGGAACTCATTGAAATGGTTGCAAATAATCAGTTCATGTACACTTCTGAAAGAAATCCTATGAATAATGGGACAACTCAGAAGAGAGGAGTTCTTGAGATTGATACTCTGAATGCCATATTGGCTCAGAACAAAATATTGACTCAGCAAGTCAATATGATTTCTCAGAGTCTGACTGAAATACAAGCTGCATCAGGCAGTACTAAAGAAGCCTCCTGATGAGCGGATAATTTATACGCTTTTTGGCATTGTTTTTAGTATGTTTTTAGCATGTTTTAGTTAGTTTTTATTATATTTTTATTAGTTTTTAAATAAAAATCACATTTCTGGACTTTACTATGAGTTTGTGTATTTTTCTGTGATTTCAGGTATTTTCTGGCTAAAATTGAGGGACCTGAGCAAAAATCTCATTCAGAGGCTGAAAAAGGACTGTAGATGCTGTTGGATTCTGACCTCCATGCACTCGAAGCGGATTTTCTGGAGCTACAGAAGCCCAATTGGCGCGCTCTCAATTGCGTTGGAAAGTAGCCATCCTGGGTTTTCTCGCAATATATATGATAAACCACTATTTTATGTTTTATATTGTGTTTAATTGTGTGGTTTAATCATGATCCTTACCCACTTATTCATTAAAATAGCATGCATTTATATTTCCTTCCTAAAATTATTACATGATTAAAAATTGCTTCCTAGAGACTTTTAATTATGCATTTTAATTCTCCTTTATTCCATTCAATGCCGTGATATGTGTGTTAAGCGTTTCAGGCTTTATAGGGCGTGAATGAGTTGGAGATTGGAAAGGAAGCTAGCAAAAAAATAGAAGGAACACAAGAAATTGAGGAGATAACCAGCGAGAAGTGACGCGGCCGCATGGCTCATGCGACCGCGCGAAAGAGGAGAAAGCACAGTGACGCGGCCACATGGCTCACGTGACTGCGTGGACTGGAAAATCACGAGCGACGCGGAGGCGTGGACGACGCGAACGCGTGGCGAGGAAAAGCGCGAATGACGCGTCCGTATAGATGACGCGATCGCGTGGCATGCGCGATCTGCATAATTTGCAGAATCGCTAGGGGCAATTTTGGACCCTATTTTGACCCAATTTTTGGCCCAGAACAGCAGACTAGAGCCAGAGAACATGCAGAAATCAAGAACAACATTCATTCTATACAGTTTTTAGTTTTTAGATCTAGTTTTTTACTCCTCCTTTAGGTTTTCTCTCTACACATTCATAGTTCTTAGGATTTTAGTTTCTCTTACTTTTTTGGCATTGGAACACTGAGAAGAGTTATTACCTCATCAAGACTTCGTCATTCTAGTTCGTTTTCTTTACTTGGTTACTCTTACATGTTCTTTGCTTTGTTAATTTTACCATTGGAATATTCTTAGGATTATTTAATACAAGGATCACTTTTATTTTTAATTGACTATTTTAATTTTTATTTATAATGTCTTTCTTTAATTCCTTTTTATATGCTATGAATTTTACCTTTCAATGAGTGAGTAGTTTCCTAACTTGATGGGGAATTGATTGAAAGGAACCATTGAGTTGGAAGGCTTGAAAGAAAAATTGTAATTGGGTTTATGGTTGGATTGCCTCCTAATCACTAACACCAATCCCTTTTAATTAAGTGGATTGCAACTTGTGAACGGACGTAGCATTCCAACTTGTTTGACTTTCCTTCACCTAGTGAAGGATAACTAAATAAGATAACCTTTAATTGTCAGTTAATCCTGAGAGCATCCCAACAATAATAGGGATTCCAACTAATCAATTCCCATTCAAGGCTTTTATTTACATTATTCAAATTCATCAATTTAAATTCCTGTTTGCCCAATTCAAATCTTTTTGAAAACCTCTGATTAATAGAATAGCACAATTTTCTACAACTCGTTGGGAGACGACCTGGGATTCATACTCCCAGTATCTTAATTTCAATTTTCTGTGACACCTTTCTAAATTGATAGGCGGATTTCTGGCGAATTAAGAACTATACTTGCAACTTATATATTTTAACAATTTTTAATTCGCTAATTTCTGCCCGCATCAATTTTTGGCGCCGTCGCCGGGGAGTTGCAATAGTGTGCCAAAGTTATTAATTAGAATTTATTTATTTGCATTTTATTTTATTTTGCTACTATGAGCTGCCTGTTTCTTTCGTCAAATGACGCGTTCACTTCCTAATCCGCGCTTGCTAATATTCGATCCCGAAATTGAAAGGACTATTTCACGAATAAGGCGAGCTCGGAGTCGGTTAGTCCGCTCTGAGGGCGGATCTGAAAGTGAACTTGAGAAAGAAACCAGCTCCCGTTCTACTGATTCGGTTGATTCACGTGCAGAAGACATGGCAGAACCTATGAGAGTTACCATCCAGGAGGAAGGAGCCCCTAATTTTACAATGCAACCGTTTCAAGCGCATCACCCAGCGGTGGCTACAAATTTCGAAATAAAGACCGCACTGCTCAATTTGATGTCCAAGTTTCATGGCTTACCTGCTCAAGAGCCTATCAAGCACCTGAGAGATTTCTAGGCAGCCTGTTCTACTGTCAGGCGAGATGGTACAAATGAAACTTCAATTCTACTGAAAGCTTTCCCGTTTTCTCTTGAGGGAAAAGCAAGAGAGTGGTACTACACTCAACCCCTAGCAAATGTATCCAACTGGGATACGCTCATAAAAGAGTTTTTGGAGAAATTCTTTCCATCTGAAGTTACTGATAAACTGAGGAAAGACATTTCCACGATTGTTCAAGATGACAACGAGACTCTCTTTGAATACTGGGAGCGCTTCAATAATCTTCTGGAAGCATGCCCCCACCACATGATCGACAAGATAGTGTTGCTCAGCTATATCACACAGGGTATGAGGCCCCAAGATAAGACCACATTGGAAAGTGCTAGCAATGGGTCTATGAAGAAGTACAAGACCACCGATGAGGCATGGCAATTGGTCAGCGACTTAGCTGAATCTACTAGGAACCACAGACAGAAGCAAGGCCGTTCAAAAGCCGTTGCAGAAGTATCCTCTAGCAGAGAGACTGCTGCTCTAACTCAGAGTATCTATGAAATGACCAACATGCTGAAGCAGATGCAATTGAATCAATAACAAGTTCAGCAAGCTCAACCTCCTTCACCAGAGCAAAACCAACAGTTAGTCCCACAGAGAGTTTGCGGAATTTGTGCTGATTATAGCCATTATACTGATGAATGCCCGCAACTCCAACAGGAAGACAACATGGTGGCATCCACTCATAACTTCTATGATCGCCCCAACCAAGGGTACAATCAAGGTGGAAATAATAACCATGGATGGCAGGACAATTCTAACCAGAATTGGAAGGACAACAATAATAGAGGAGTGGTGCACGAAATTGTGATCTCAGGCAACGGCGTCAAAAACTCTGTACGCACGTCTTAATAAATTGTTTTTCATTCACAACTTCGATACAACTAACCAGCAAGTGCACTATGGTCACCTTGTAAATCTCAGTCAAGCAGATATCAAAAGGTTATGGAGTTTTCGAATATTAATAATAAATAGAAAATAAGGATAGAAATACTTATGTAAATCATTGGTGAGAATTTCAGATAAGCGTATAGAGATGATATCGTTCCTCTGAACCTCTGCTTTCCTGCTGTCTTCATCCAATCAATCCTACTCCTTTCCATGGCTGGCTTTATGTAAGGACATCACCATTGTCAATGGCTACTTTTTATCCTCTCTGGAAAATGGTCCGATGCGCTGTCACTGCATGGCTAATCGTCTGGAGGCATCACCCTTGTCAATGGCTGCATCCCATCCTCTTGTGAAAATGGTCCAAATGCTCTGTCACAGCACGGCTAATCATCTGAGGTTCTCAATCATGCTGGAATAGGATTCACCCTCCTTTTGTGTCTGTCACTACGCCCAGCACTCGCGAGTTTGAAGTTCGTCACAGTCATTCAATCCCAGAGTCTTACTCGGAATACCACAGACAAGGTTTAGACTTTTTGGACTCTCATGAATGCCGCCATCAATCTAGCTTATACCACGAAGATTCTGATTAAGAGATCCAAGAGATACTCATTCAATCTAAGGTAGAATGGAAGTGGATGTCAGGCACGCGTTCATAGGGAATGATGATGATTGTCACGTTCATCACATTCATGTTGAAGTGCGAATGAATATCTTAGAAGCGGAATAAGTTGAGTTGAATAGAAAAACAGTAGTACTTTGCATTAATCTTTGAGGAACAGTAGAGCTCCACACCTTAATCTATGGAGTGTAGAAACTCTACCGTTAAAAATACATAAGTGAAAGGTCCAGGCATGGCCGAATGGCCAGCCCCCAAAACGAGATCACAGGATCAAAATATGATCATAAGATGTTTAATACAATAGTAAAAAGTCCTATTTATAATAAACTAGCTACTAGGGTTTACAGAAGTAAGTAATTGATGCATAAATCCACTTTCGGGGCCCACTTGGTATGTGCTTGGACTGAGCTTGAATGTTACACGTGCAGAGGCTCTTTCTGGAGTTGAACGCCAGGTTGTAACGTATTTCTGGCGTTTAACTCCAGATAGTAGCGTAGAACTGGCGTCAACGCCCTTTTACATCATCTAAACTTGGCAAAAGTAAGGACTATTATATATTGCTGGAAAGCCCTGGATGTCTACTTTCCAACGCAATTGGAAGCGCGCCATTTTGAGTTCTCTAGCTCCAGAAAATCCACTTTGAGTGCAGGGAGGTCAGAATCCAACAGCATCAGCAGTCCTTCTTCAACCTCTGAATCTGATTTTTGCTCAAGTCCCTCAATTTCAGCCAAAAAATACCTGAAATCACAGAAAAACACACAAACTCATAGTAAAGTACAGAAATGTGAATTTAACATAAAAACTAATGAAAACATCCCTAAAAGTAACTAGATTCTACTAAAAACATACTAAAAACAATGCCAAAAAGCGTATAAATTATCCGCTCATCACAACACCAAACTTAAATTGTTGCTTGTCCCCAAGCAACTGAAAATCAAATAGGATAAAAAGAAGAGAATATACTATAAATTCCAAACTATCAATGAAACATAGCTCCAATTAGATGAGCGGGACTTGTAGCTTTTTGCTTCTTGAATAGTTTTGGCATCTCACTTTATCCATTGAGGTTCAGAATGATTGACATCTATAGGAACTCAGAGTTCAGATAGTGTTATTGATTCTCCTAGTTCAGTATGATGATTCTTGAACACAGCTATTTTATGAGTCTTGGCCGTGGCCCTAAGCACTTTGTTTTCCAGTATTACCACCGGATACATAAATGCCACAGACACATAATTGGGTGAACCTTTTCAGATTGTGACTCAGCTTTGCTAAAGTCCCCAATTAGAGATGTCCAGGGTTCTTAAGCACACTCTTCTTTTGCTTTGGACCTTGACTTTAACCGCTCAGTCTCAAGCTTGGTTTAGCCGCTTAGGCCAGGATTTTATTCCTTTAGGCCCTCCTATCCACTGATGCTCAAAGCCTTGGGATCCTTTTTATTTACCCTTGCCTTTTGGTTTTAAGGGTTATTGGCTTTTTGCTCTTGCCTCTTGGTTTTAAGAGCTTTTGGCTTTTTCTGCTTGCTTTTTCTTTTTCTTTCTATTTTTTTTTTGCTTTTTTTTCTGCAAGCTTTATTCTTTGCTGCTTTTTCTTGCTTCAAGAATCATTTTTATGATTTTTCAGATTATCAAATAACATGTCTCCTTGTCATCATTCTTTTAAGAGCCAACATATTTAACATTCTTAAAGAACAACTTCAAAAGACATATGCACTGTTCAAGCATTCATTCAGAAAACAAGAAGCATTGTCACCACATCAATATAATTAAACTAAGTTCAAGGATAATTCGAAACTCATGTACTTCTTGTTCTTTTGAATTAAAACATTTTTCATTTAAGAGAGGTGATGGATTCATAGGACATTCATAACTTTAAGACAAAGTTACTAAATACTAATGATCATGTAATGAAGACACAAACATGATAAGCACTTAACATTAAGAAAACGAAAAACAGAAAATAAGAACAAGGAATGAGTCCACCTTAGTGATGGTGGCATTTCCTTCTTGAGGAACCAATGATGTCCTTGAGCTCTTCTATGTCTCTTCATTGTCTTTGTTGCTCCTCCCTCATTGCTTTTTGATCTTCTCTAATTTCATGAAGGATGACGGAGTGCTCTTGATGTTCCACCCTTAATTGTCCCATGTTTGAACTTAATTCTCCTAGGGAGGTGTTGATTTGCTCCCAATAGTTTTGTGGAGGAAAATGCATTTGAGGCATCTCCGGGATCTCATGGTGATGAGCTTCATGCGTCTCTTGAGATCCATGAATGGGCTCTCTTGCTTGCTCCATCCTTTTCTTAGTGATGGGCTTCTCTTCCTCAACGGGAATGTCTCCTTCTATGAAAGCTGCAGCTGAGTAACATAGATGGCAAATAAGATGAGGGAAAGCTAGCCTTGTCCCAGGAGAGGGCTTTTCGGCTATTTTGTAGAGTTCAAGGGAGATGACTTCATGAACTTCTACTTCCTCTCCAATCATGATGCTATGGATCATGATGGCCCGATCCACAGTAACTTCAGATCGGTTGCTAGTGGGGATGATGGAGCGTTGGATGAATATCCTCTAGCTACAGGCTTGAGGTCCAGTCTTCTTAATTGAACCGGCTTGCCTTTGGAGTCAATCTTCCATTGAGCTCCTTCCACACATATGTCCATGAGGACTTGGTCCAACCTTTGATTAAAGTTGACCCTTCTAGTGTAGGGGCGTGCATCTCCTTGCATCATAGGCAAGTTGAACGCCAACCTCACATTTTCCGGACTAAAATCTAAGTATTTCCCCCGAACCATGGTGAGATAATTCTTTGGGTTCGGGTTCTTACTTTGATCATGGTTCCTAGTGATCCATGCATTGGCATAGAACTCTTGAACCATTAGGATGCCGACTTGTTGGATGGGGTTTGTTAGAACTTCCCAACCTCTCCTTTGGATTTCATGTCGGATCTCCGGATACTCATTTCTCTTGAGCTTGAAAGGGACCTCGGGGATCACCTTCTTCTTGGCCACAACATCATAGAAGTGGTCTTGATGATCTTTGGAGATGAATCTTTCCATCTCCCATGACTCGGAGGTGGAAGCTTTTGTCTTCCCTTTTCCTTTTCTAGAGGATTCTCCGGTCTTGGGTGCCATCAATGGTAATGGAAAAACAAAAAGCTTATGCTTTTACCACACCAAACTTAGAATATTGCTCGCCCTTGAGCAAGAGAAGAAAGAATAGATGAAGAAGAAGACGAAAATATGGAGGAGAGGGGGGAAAGTTCGGCCAAGAAGAGAAGAGAGGGTTGTGTTGTGTGAAAATGAGGAAGAATGAAGGGCTATATATAGGGAAGGGAGGGGGGGTAAGGTTCGGCCATAAGGGTGGGTTTTGGGTGGGAAATTGATTTTGAATTTTGAAGGTGGGTGGAGTTTATGAGGTAGGTTTATGGGGAAGAGTGGATGGATGTGAGTGGTGAAGAGAGATTGAGGTGATTGGTGAAGAGTTTTGGGGAAGAGTGTTTTTGGAATTGTGTGAAAGAGGGATGAGAAGAAGTGAGTGGAGGTAGGTGGGGATCCTATGGGGTCCACAGATCCTGAGGTGATCCTGTGAGGTCCACAGATCCTGAGGTGTTCAAGGATTTACAACCTTGCACCAAATTGGGCATGCAAAATGCCCTTGCACACAACTCTGGGCGTTCAGCGCCAGATTAGTGCTTGCTCTGGGCGTTGAACACCCATTTGTTGCCCATTTCTGGCGTTGAACGCCAAAACCATGCTTGTTCTGGGCGTTCAGCGCCAGCTCTTCTCCAGGGTGCAATTCTGGCGTTCAAACGCCCAGATGCTGCCCATTTTGGGTGTTCAGCACCAGAACCATGCTCTATTCTGGCGTTGAACGCCAGCCAGATGCTTCTTACTGGCGTTTAAACGCCAGTAAGGTCTTCCTCTAGGGTGTGATTTTTCTTCTGCTGTTTTTGATTCCGTTTTCAATTTTTATATTTATTTTGTGACTCCACATGATCATGAACCTAATAAGACATGAAAGAACAAGAAAAAATAAAATTAGATAAATAAAAATTGGGTTGCCTCCCAACAAGCGCTTCTTTAATGTCAATAGTTTGACAGTGGGCTCTCATGGAGCCTCACAGATGTTCAGAGCATTGTTGAGACTCCCCAACACCAAACTTAGAGTTTGGATATGGGAGTTCAACACCAAACTTAGAGTTTGGTTGTGACCTCCCAACACCAAACTTAGAGTTTTACTGTGGGGGCTCTGGTTGACTCTGTTTTGAGAGAAGCTTATTGTGCCTCTTTTCCATGTTTACAGAAGGATGTCCTTGAGTTTTAAACTCAAGGGAGTCCTCATTCAATTGAAGAACTAGTTCACCTCTGTCAACATCAATCACAGCTCTTGCTGTGGCTAGGAAGGGTCTTCCAAGGATGATGGATTCATCCTCATCCTTCCCAGTATCAAGGATTATGAAATCAGCAGGGATGTAAAGGCCTTCAACCTTTACTAACACGTCCTCTACTTGTCCATAAGCCTGTTTTCTTGAATTGTCTGCCATCTCTAACGAGATTTTAGTAGCTTGCACCCCAAAGATTCCCAATTTCTCAATTACAGAGAGGGGCATGAGGTTTATCCCGGAACCAAGGTCACACAGAGCTTTTTCAAAGATCATGGTGCCTATAGTACAAGGTATTAGGAACTTTCCAAGATCCTGTTTCTTCTGAGGCAATGTCAGTTGATCTAGATCACTCAGTTCATTGGTGAACAAGGGAGGTTCATCTTCCCAAGTCTCAATACAAAATAGTTTGGCATTCAACTTCATGATTGCACCAAGGTACTTGGTAACTTGCCCCTCAGTAACATCCTCATTCTCTTTAAAAGAGGAATACTCATCAGAGCTCATGAATGGCATAAGGAGGTTTAATGGAATCTCTATGGTCTCTAGATGAGCCTCAGATTCCTTTGGTTCCTCAAAGGGAAACTTCTTATTGATCACTGGACGTCCCAAGAGGTCTTCCTCACTGGGATTCACGTCATCCCCTCCCTCTTTGGATTCGGCCATGATGGTTATATCAATGGCCTTGCACTCTCCTTTTGGATTTTCTTCTATATTGCTTGGGAGAGTACTAGGAGGGATTTCAGTGACTCTTTTACTCAGCTGGCCCACTTGTGCTTCCAAATTTCTAATGGAGGATCTTGTTTCATTCATGAAACTCACAATGGCCTTAGATAGATCAGAGACTAAGTTTGCTAAATTAGAGGTATTTTGTTCAGAGTTCTCTGTCTGTTGCTGAGTAGATGATGGAAAAGGCTTGCTATTGCTAAACCTGTTTCTTCCACCATTATTAAAGCCTTGTTGAGGCTTTTGTTGATCCTTCCATGAGAAATTTGGATGATTTCTCCATGATGAGTTATAGGTGTTTCCATAAGGTTCACCTAAGTAATTTACCTCTGTTATTGCAGGGTTCTCAGGACCATAGGCCTCTTCTTCAGAAGGTGCCTCTTGAGTACTGTTGGATGCAGCTTGCATTCCATTCAGACTCTGAAAAATCATATTGACTTGATGAGTCAATATTTTATTCTGAGCCAATATGGCATTCAGAGTATCAATTTCAAGAACTCCTTTCTTCTGAGGCGTCCCATTACTCACAGGATTCCTCTCAGAAGTGTACATGAACTGGTTATTAGCAACCATGTCAATGAGTTCTTGAGCTTCTGCAGGCGTTTTCTTTAAGTGAATGGATCTACCTGCAGAGGTATCCAAGGACATTTTAGCTAATTCAGATAGACCATCATAGAATATGTCCAGGATGGTCCATTCTGAAAGCATGTCAGAAGGACACTTTTTGGTCAGTTCTTTGTATCTCTCCTAAGCTTCATAGAGGGATTCACCTTCTTTCTGTCTGAAGGTTTGAACATCCACTCTAAGCTTACTCAGCTTTTGAGGAGGAAAGAACTTGGCTAAGAAAGCCTTGACCAGCTTATCCCAAGAGTTCAGGCTATCCTTAGGTTGAGTCCAACCATACTCTAGCTCTGCCTCTTACAGCAAAAGGGATGATGACATGTCATCATGTCATGTTTTTCTATGCTTTTTCATACAAGAAATTTATGATTAGTGCTTAAATATTGCATTCTTTGGTGCTTAAATGGTATATTTCTTTGATCTTTTGATTTGATAAACTTTGTAGGAAATAAGAAGAAAAAGAAGCAAAAAGAGCACAAAATAAGCTAAAAAGAAGAAAAGAGGAATTTTGGGCACACTCTGAAGTTGGAGCACACTTTGGAGGCTTAGGCCACGCTTCTAAAAGCGTGGCCCATGACCAAATCAAGGAAGAGAAGCGTGGCCCAAAGGAAAAAAAGCGTGGCTCAAAACAAAGAGCAAAAGAGGACAAAAAGCTTGAGCCAAAGTTTGCCTCAAACTTTAGCTCAAACTTTTGGGAGAAAAGCTTGAGCCAACGTTTGCCTCAAACTTTTTAGCAAACGTTGGCATCACAAAACAAACACTCTGGAGGAAAAAGCTTGCGCCAACGTTTGCCTCAAGCTTTTTGGCAAACGTTGGCGCCACACCACAACAGCCTGAAGGGGTATACTTCCAACAAGAATAACTTGAGCTACATAGCTCCAAATGAGGTGATTCAAAAAGCAATGGAAAGTAGGAATCGAGAGCTTTCCAAGCATATATGGCACTGCATGGTGGACACTAAAATTGAGGGAGAAAACTGCCCCGCAATGAGCATAAATGAACATTGTGGCAACCTGCAGTGAGGCCAACTGACCTCTGCACCTTCGACGGAGTATAACTCGAGCTGTAGAGCTCCAAATGATGCGCTTCCAACGGCATTCGAAAGTAGATATTCAGGGCTTTCCAACAATGTATAATAGTATGGGATGGACAATATGTTTGAGCCTCCAGAACTGGCGTTTTCGACAACGTTTGAGGCAAACTTTACCTCAAACGCTGCACACCAAGGCTAGCGACCTTGTCCTCTTCAAATGAGCATAACTTGAGTTGTAGATGTCCAATTGAGGTGATTCCAATTGGGTTAGAAAGCTGACATTCAGAGCTTTCTAACCATTTATAATAGTCTATAGTGAGCATGAAATTTGCAACGTTGACAAGCAGACAAAGTAGTACCCCAACATGCATGCAAGAAGGCCCAACGTTTGGCTAAAAGTTTGACCTCAAACTTTAGCCCAAATGTTGGTAGTAGCAAATAAGGGCAGCTGGTATAAAAATTTTGAGTAAAAGTTTGCCTCAAACGTTTACTCAAACTTTTACTCAAACTTTTACAAAAACATTTATGATTCATGGCCCGGTTCACAATGGGTTTCTCTCCAACTCCAAGAGCAATCAACAGAGGCTTTTGTCAACCCAATTCCATCAAGAGCAAGGGCCCAATTGACACCACTCAAAGGCACAAGAGATAGTTAGAATAGAAATTTTATTTTAATTGTAATTTGTTTTAAATTTCATTTTTATTTTGTAAAAATGCCTATAAATAGGCATCTGTTTCATTTTTATTGGGAGGCGAGCTCCACTAGGGAGCATTAGGAATACAGAAATCTCCCTCTTCTAGTTTTTCTTTCTTTGAATTTAAATCTTGGATTGAGGGGCGAAGGAATTCTGTTTCCCTCTCGGTCTAAGATTTCTCTTGTTCTTCTTCTGAAATTTTAATTTCTCCTCTACTACAAGTTCCTTTGCTGCAAGTTTACAATTTAATTTACATTGAGCTTGATTTTGATCTTTGGTTCTCATTGCTTTCTGTTCTCACTGAATTCAATTTACTTTCAAGCAATTTAATTCTTCTGCAAGTGCTCTGCATTTTACATTTCTGTTCATGATCTGATTTACTTTTCCTGCAAGTTTAATTTTCTCTAAGCTTTGATCTATTGCTCTCTTTAATTTCCAGCACCCACTCCCCTTTAATTTCATGCAATTTACATTTCTTGCAATTTAAGTTTCAGCTATTTTACTTTCTTGTTCTTTAAGTTACTGTCCAATTTACTTTTTGCACTTTAATTTTCTTTGTCATTTACTTTCTGCTACATCAATTATCACTCAAATGTTAGCTTGACTAAACTAATCACCCACTAAAGTTGCTTGATCCATCAATCCCTGTGGGATCGACCTCACTCCCGTGAGTTTTACTACTTGATGCGACCCGGTGCACTTGCCGGTGAGTTTTGGGTGTTTTGGAAATCATTTTTTTGTTTTCCGAAAATACGCATCAAGTTTTTGGCGCCGTTGCCGGGGATTGATTTAGATCAACAATGATTAAGTGGGTGAAAAGTCTAGATCAAGCATTTTCTATATTTTTGTTCTCTGTTCTAAGTTGAAACCAAGGTGTTTGAGTTATTGCTTCACTAAGAAATTCATCTCTGAGATATGAATTTCAATTTTCCTTGGTGTTGTGTTTTACAAAATTCAAATGGAGTTCAACTCATCTTATGATCAAACAAATTTTATGGGATATTAACTACCATCACCAATCTCTATTGGTGGCTGGGAATATCACCAAGAGAATACACATTCTGAGCACTCCAATTCATGGAGATTTGCTTCAGAGACACAAGATGAGCAAGAAAATCATATGGGATACCAACCACCACCACAAAATGATTCATATCATTATCCTCATGGTGGATGGAAGCATCACCGAAGAATGGAAGAGCATCCTCCCTCATGTCCCAGTTTCTCATTTGAAAGATCTTCATCACTTGATTATGCCTCAACACAAAGTTTCCCCCAAAATCCATACAAGTCATCCCATCAATCACACAACTCATTCCACACCCCTCAACACAACTTCACCACAATACATCCATGTCACCAAAATTATTCTCAACCTTCATCTCTTGAACCAACAGATGAGGATTACCTTCAAGCCATTGAAATACATAGAAAACTAGTGGAAAGATACACAAAATCCCCATCCTGGAAAGAAATCATCTTCAAGAAGATGAATGGGCCCTTAGAACAAACAAGGGGAAACTTAGAACCATCAAACAGTAAGGATAAAGACCAATTGATGGATGTGAAGGATAAAGTGGAAGAGCAAGATGAGGAGGCTACTGTATTAAGTGAACTTCCAATGAAGAATAAGGTGGTTGAAAATGAAACTACACTTGAGGTAACAAAGGAACATGAACATTCACAACCCTCACAAACTTCCCTTGAATCTGTGATCGAGAAATATGAAGAGGAGATGAAGAAATGTTGGGAAGATCAACAAACCTCCTCCATGAAAGAGCTATTAAAACAAATGTTGAGTGTAAAAGAGGAAGTGGAGGAGCAAGAAAGTGAGGAAGTCATTCCAACTCAAGTTAGGCAGAGAAGTACATGAAGGAGGAGTTCATGGAACCACTAGTTCAAAAGGCTCTGGATGAATACAAAACTCCAATAATCACACAGCAACCAAGACTTGGATTCAAAGAAGTGAAGGCAACTAACAAGAGCACCAATCCTGTCCCTGATCCAGCAAGCAAGATCAATCAAGCCATTTGCAAAAGGAAGCTTGCTGAGGAAAGGCCAAGGCAAGGGACAGTAGCTGAAACTTCTCCTCCTTTGAAGTCATTTCTCTTAACAAATTGGAAGAAGAGGAAGAAAGTAAAGAACAGGTAGACAGTAGGTACATTTTTTTCTCCTTTCTTTGTTCAAATTCAATAAATTGGCATATGGTTACATTCTAAGTTTGGTGTTGCCCTGCAACAAACTGTTTTCCATCTTCATGGATGATTGCATCAATTTTACATGAAAGTGACACACCAAGATTCTAAGTTTGGTGTGCCACCTATTTTTCTATGCAAATCATTCAGCAACACCACTTGTCTGCATAACCATAATGTCTTTGCAGTGTTAATTCTCTTTTGGTTTGATATTGTGTTACTCTGTTTACTTTAGTTAATTCTTTGTTTTTAATGCTTTCATTTTAGTTTGCTTATTTACTGTGTTTGTTAATACATTACCAAGAGAGCTTTATACATGACAGATTCTTGGCTTGGTGATTGTATTCAACATATAACAGTTTCTTTCGTTTAGTTTTATTTCAAATAAATTGACATGTGGTTGCATTCTAAGTTTGGTGTTGCTATGCAACAAAATTTGGTTCTAATCCTTACAAGATACTTGCATTAATTCTAAGTGAAAGTGTCACACTAAGTTTGGTGTGCCACTTATTCTTTATGCAAAGTATTATGCTCACCTTCTTAAGTTTGCAATCACAATGTCTCTGTCTCTTGTGCCTTGATTATTATCTTTAATTTTGCTTGCTTAGAACACATGTACTACTAACTTTTCATTGTGTAAGACACTCATGATCCATCTTAGCCCCATAGCCATGGTTCTAATTGTTGCTTGAGGATGAGCAAGCATTCTGAGTTTGGCAAGGGAAGGAGGAAGAATAGAGGAAAAAGGACAACAATAATGAAGATAAACTACAAGGTTGTAAAGTTCCTTTTCTCCTCATTTGTTTCCAGCACTTAAATTGCATGATTGTCTTCATCCTTTCTGTTTACATGTGTGTATGAATAAAGCATGACTTGAATCTTGATTTGCAACATGGTGCTGTGTCATTATGATTACCAACTTGAGTTTTGTGAATTCAAAAGCAACAAAGTATCATGATCATAAACAAACAAGGCATTAAAGAAGATTTTAGCATGTGCATAAAAGTATTGGGAAGCTAGTATGTTTGATTGTTGCTTAATTGCATTAGATTTTATTTAATTGAAGTTTTCATCTAGCACGTTTTGTGAAATCTTTTAAAATCATGAAAACCTTGAAAGCAAATGCAAAATAAAGCAAGAAAAGAAAAAGGGAAAGAATGAGAAAGCTGAAGGCTCTGAGTACCAATGGCAATTTATTTGTTAAGTGCTTGTGGTGTTTATGTATCAAGCCAAATGCTTGAAAACAAAACACTTAGAAGTCAAGGTTAGGCTCAAAGTGCAAAAGCACTCCCTCAAAGCTCAAGGCTCTGAGCATCAATGATTAGAGAGTCAAGAAAAGAAAAGAAACAAATGAGCTTAATGAAGTCCTCTAATCAAATGCTTGTGGTGCTTATGTATCAAGTGATAATACTTGAAAACAAAGCATTTAGAAGTCGTAGCTTTGTTATCAACTCATGGGGCAAAGCACCCATAAGGAGAAGCTAATAAAAAAAATCAAAAGCTTGTTTCAAGGAAGAAATATAAGAGAAAGACTTCATAAATTGAGCTAGATGGAAGCATCAATCATTTACATTTCTTTTGTGATTGTAGTATGCTTAGAAAACTAGCTTACCATGAACATTGAGTTGCTATTCTTCTTACCTTGGATTGTCAATCTCTATTGCATGATTCTTTTCTTGCTTGGGGACAAGCAAGGTTTAATTTTGGTGTTGTGATGATATGTCATCATGTCATGTTTTTCTATGCTTTTTCATACAAGAAATTTATGATTAGTTCTTAAATATTGCATTCTTTGGTGCTTAAATGGTATATTTCTTTGATCTTTTGATTTGATAAACTTTGTAGGAAATAAGAAGAAAAAGAAGCAAAAAGAGCACAAAATAAGCTAAAAAGAAGAAAAGAGGAATTTTGGGCACACTTTGAAGTTGGAGCACACTTTGGAGGCTTAGGACACACTTCTAAAAGCGTGGCCCATGACCAAATCAAGGAAGAGAAGCGTGGCCCAAAGGAAGAGAAGCGTGGCCCAAAGGAAAAAAAAGCGTGGCTCAAAACAAAGAGCAAGAGAGGACAAAAAGCTTGAGCCAAAGCTTGCCTCAAACTTTAGCTCAAACTTTTGGGAGAAAAGCTTGAGCCAATGTTTGCCTCAAACGTTTTGGCAAACGTTGGCATCACAAAACAAACACCCTGGAGGAAAAAGCTTGCGCCAACGTTTGCCTCAAGCTTTTTGGCAAACGTTGGCACCACACCACAACAGCCTGAAGGGGTATACTTCCAACAAGAATAACTTGAGCTACATAGCTCCAAATGAGGTGATTCAAAAAGCAATGGAAAGTAGGAATCGAGAGCTTTCCAAGCATATATGGCACTGCATGGTGGACACTAAAATTGAGGGAGAAAACTGCCCCGCAATGAGCATAAATGAACATGGTGGCAACCTGCAGTGAGGCCAACTGACCTCTGCACCTTCGACGGAGTATAACTCGAGCTGTAGAGCTCCAAATGATGCGCTTCCAACAGAATTGGAATGTAGACATTCAGGGCTTTCCAAAAATATATAATAGTATGGGGTGGAAAATATGTTTGAGCCTCCAGAACTGGCGTTTTTGACCACGTTTGAGGCAAACTTTACCTCAAACGCTGCACACCAAGGCCAGCGACCTTGTCCTCTTCAAATGAGCATAACTTGAGTTGTAGATGTCCAATTGAGGTGATTCCAATTGGGTTAGAAAGCTGACATTCAGAGCTTTCTAACCATATATTATAGTCTATAGTGGGCATGAAATTTGCAATGTTGACAAGCAGACAAAGTAGTACCCCAACATGCATGCAAGAAGGCCCAACGTTTGGCTAAAAGTTTGACCTCAAACTTTAGCCCAAACGTTGGTAGCAGCAAATAAGGGCAGCTGGTATAAAAAGTTTGCGTAAAAGTTTGTCTCAAACTTTTACTCAAACTTTTACTCAAACATTTATGATTCATGGCCCGGTTCACAATGGGTTTCTCTCCAACTCCAAGAGCAATCAACAGAGGCTTTTGTCAACCCAATTCCATCAAGAGTAAGGGCCCAATTGACACCACTCAAAGGCACAAGAGATAGTTAGAATAGAAATTTCATTTTAATTGTAATTTATTTTAAATTTCATTTTTATTTTGTAAAAATGCCTATAAATAGGCATCTGTTTCATTTTTATTGGGAGGCGAGCTCCACTAGGGAGCATTAGGAATACAGAAATCTCCCTCTTCTAGTTTTTCTTTCTTTGAATTTAAATCTTGGATTGAGGGGAGAAGGAATTCTGTTTCCCTCTCGGTCTAAGATTTCTCTTGTTCTTCTTCTGAAATTTTAATTTCTCCTCTACTACAAGTTCCTTTGCTGCAAGTTTACAATTTAATTTACATTGAGCTTGATTTTGATCTTTGGTTCTTATTGCTTTCTGTTCTCACTGAATTCAATTTACTTTCAAGCAATTTAATTCTTCTGCAAGTGCTCTGCATTTTACATTTCTGTTCATGATCTGATTTACTTTTCCTGCAAGTTTAATTTTCTCTAAGCTTTGATCTATTGCTCTCTTTAATTTCCAGTACCCACTCCCCTTTAATTTCATGCAATTTACATTTCTTGCAATTTAAGTTTCAGCTATTTTACTTTCTTGTTCTTTAAGTTACTGTCCAATTTACTTTCTGCACTTTAATTTTCCTTGTCATTTACTTTCTACTGCATCAATTATCACTCAAATGTTAGCTTGACTAAACTAATCACCCACTAAAGTTGCTTGATCCATCAATCCCTGTGGGATTGACCTCACTCCCGTGAGTTTTACTACTTAATGCGACCCGGTGCACTTGCCAGTGAGTTTTGGGTGTTTTGGAAATCATTTTTTCGTTTTCCGAAAATACGCATCAAAAAGCATGAGCCTGTAGACTTCAGGATCTACTCCATTAGTCTTAACAGTATCACATATCTGCAAGAATTCAGTTAAGAACTGAAAAGGATCTTCAGATGGAAGTCCATGAAACTTGCAGTTCTGCTGCATCAGAGAAACTAATTGAGGTTTCAGCTCAAAATTGTTTGCTCCAATGGCAGGAATGGAGATGCTTCTTCCATGTAAATTGAAATTAGGTGCAGTAAAGTCACCAAGCATCCTCCTTGCATTATTATTATTTTCGGCTGCCATCTCCTCTTCCTGTTCGAAAATTTCTGTAAGGTTATCTCTGGATTGTTGTATTTTAGCTTCTCTTAGTTTTCTCTTCAGAGTCCTTTCAGGTTCTGGATCTGCTTCAACAAGAATGTTCTTGTCTTTGCTCCTGCTCATATGAAAAAGAAGGAACAGAAAAATAATAATAATAGGGATCCTTTTTACCACAGTATAAAGGTTCCATTATGTGAGTAGAAGAAAAGAAGAAGAGAAAATCTGAACTCAGAGAGAGAGGGTTCGGATGAGATGTGAATAAATAAATAGAAGGAGATGAGAGGGAAAGAGGATTTTTGAAAATAATTTTTGAAAAAGAGTTAGTGATTTTCGAAAATAGTTTTTGAAAAAGGTTAGTAATTTTTCAAAAATTAAAATCAAAAATTAAAATATTAGTTAATTAAAAAGAAATTTTGAAAAAGAGGAAAGATATTTTCGAAAATTAGAGAGAGAGAGTTAGTTAGGTAGTTTTGAAAAAGATAAAAAACAAACAAAAAGTTAGTTAGTTAGTTGAAACAAATTTGAAAATGAATTTTAAAAAGATAAGAAGATAAGAAGTTAGAAAGGATATTTTAAAATCAAATTTTTGAAAAAGATAAGATAAGAAGATATTTTTGAAAATATATGATTGAAATTAGTTTTGAAAAAGATTTGATTTTTAAAATCACAATTAATAACTTGATTCACAAGAAATCACAAGATATGATTCTAGAACTCAAAGTTTGAATCTTTCTTAACAAGCAAGTAACAAACTTGAAATTTTTGAATCAAAACATTAATTGATGATGTTATTTTCGAAAATTAGGAGATAAAGATAAGAAAAAGATTTTTGAAAAATATTTTTAAAATTTTCGAAAATAACTAAGAAAAATGAAAAAGATTTGATTTTTGAAAAAGATTTTGAAAAAGATAAGATTTTTAAATTGAAAATTTGATTTGACTCATAAAAAAAAACAACTAAATTTTAAAAATTTTTTAAAAAGTCAAATCTAATTTTCGAAAATTTATGAGAGAAAAAGGGGAAGATATTTTTTTGATTTTTTTGAATTTTTAATGATGAGGGAGAAAAACATGAAAATGATGCAATGCATGAAAATTTTGGATCAAAGCAATGAATGCATGCAAGAATGCTATGAATGTCAAGATGAACACCAAGAACACTTTGAATGTCAAGATGAACATCAAGAACTTATTTTTGAAAAATTTTTAATGCAAAGAAAACATGCAAGACACCAAACTTAAAAATTTTTCATGTATAGACACTATGAATGCAAGAATGCATATGAAAAACAAGAAAAGACACAAAACATGAAAACATCAAGATCAAACAAGAAGACTTACCAAGAACAACTTGAAGATCATGAAGAACACTATGAATGCATGAATTTTTCGAAAAAATGCAAGATGAACATGCAATTGACACCAAACTTGAAATTGACTCAAGACTCAAACAAGAAACACAAAATATTTTTGATTTTTATGATTTTCTAATTTTTTTCTTTTTGTATTTTTCGAAAATTATTTGAAAAATAAAAATAAGGATTCCAAAATTTTTAATATGAATTCTAGGAATCTTACAATCTTAGTCTAAAGCTCCAATCTGAGGGTTAGGCATGGCTTAATAGCCAGCCAAGCTTTAGTATGGAATTACATGCATTGAAGTGAATAGTTGAAGCCTCAGTCCAAACGAATTTAGACATGGCTTTACAGCCAGTCAGGCTTCAACATGCTTCATGAAACACTAGAATTCATTCTTAAAAATTCTGAAGAAAAATATATTTTTGAAAACATTTATTTTAAAATTTTTTTTTTCGAAAACAAAGGAGAAAATTTTTGAAGAAATATTTTTGAAAATAAAACAAAAAGAAAATTACCTAATCTGAGCAACAAGATGAATCATCAGTTGTCCAAACTCGAACAATCCCCGGCAACGGCGCCAAAAACTTGGTGCACGAAATTGTGATCTCAGGCAACGGCGTTAAAAACTCTGTACGCACGTCTTAATAAATTGTTTTTCATTCACAACTTCGATACAACTAACCAGCAAGTGCACTAGGTCGTCCAAGTAATAAACCTTACGTGAGTAAGGGTCGATCCCACGGAGATTGTCGGCTTGAAGCAAGCTATGGTCACCTTGTAAATCTCAGTCAGGCAGATATCAAAAGGTTATGGAGTTTTCGAATATTAATAATAAATAGAAAATAAGGATAGAAATACTTATGTAAATCATTGGTGAGAATTTCAGATAAGCGTATAGAGATGATATCGTTCCTCTGAACCTCTGCTTTCCTGCTGTCTTCATCCAATCAATCCTACTCCTTTCCATGGCTGGCTTTATGTAAGGACATCACCATTGTCAATGGCTACTTTTTATCCTCTCTGGAAAATGGTCCGATGCGCTGTCACTGCATGGCTAATCGTCTGGAGGCATCACCCTTGTCAATGGCTGCATCCCATCCTCTTGTGAAAATGGTCTAAATGCTCTGTCACAGCACGGCTAATCATCTGAGGTTCTCGATTATGCTGGAATAGGATTCACCCTCCTTTTGCGTCTGTCACTACGGCCAGCACTCGCGAGTTTGAAGTTCGTCACAGTCATTCAATCCCAGAGTCCTACTCGGAATACCACAGACAAGGTTTGGACTTTCCGGACTCTCATGAATGCCGCCATCAATCTAGCTTATACCACGAAGATTCTGATTAAGAGATCCAAGAGATACTCATTCAATCTAAGGTAGAACAGAAGTGGTTGTCATGCATGCGTTCATAGGGAATGATGATGATTGTCACGTTCATCACATTCATGTTGAAGTGCGAATGAATATCTTAGAAGCGGAATAAGTTGAGTTGAATAGAAAAATAGTAGTACTTTGCATTAAACTTTGAGGAACAGCAGAGCTCCACACCTTAATCTATAGAGTGTAGAAACTCTACTGTTAAAAATACATAACTGAAAGGTCCAGGAATGGCCGAATGGCCAGCCCCCAAAACGAGATCACAGGATCAAAATATGATCATAAGATGTTTAATACAATAGTAAAAAGTCCTATTTATAATAAACTAGCTACTAGGGTTTACAGAAGTAAGTAATTGATGCATAAATTCACTTCCGGGGCCCACTTGGTGTGTGCTTGGACTGAGCTTGAATGTTACACGTGCAGAGGCTCTTTCTGGAGTTGAACGCCAGGTTGTAACGTATTTCTGGCGTTCAACTCTGGTTCGTGACGTGTTTCTGGCGTTTAACTCCAGATAGCAGCGTAGAACTGGCGTTCAACGCCCTTTTACGTCGTCTAAACTTGGCCAAAGTATGGACTATTATATATTGCTGGAAAGCCCTGGATGTCTACTTTCTAACGCAATTAGAAGCGCACCATTTTGAGTTCTGTAGCTCCAGAAAATCCACTTTGAGTGCAGGGAGCTCAGAATCCAACAGTATCAGCAGTCCTTCTTCAACCTCTGAATCTGATTTTTGCTCAAGTCCCTCAATTTCAGCCAGAAAATACCTGAAATCACAAAAAAACACACACTCATAGTAAAGTACAAAAATGTGAATTTAACATAAAAACTAATGAAAACATCCCTAAAAGTAACTAGATTCTACTAAAAACATACTAAAAACAATGCCAAAAAGCGTATAAATTATCCGCTCATCAAGGAGGCAGAGATAATCAGGGAAATCAGTGGTGGACTAATAACAACAACAGGTAGTAGAACCAACCTTACAGAGCACCTCACCTGAGGCAGTCCCAAGGACCACAGAATACCCAACAGCAGACCTCTCAATTTACTCACCCTTCTTCATCTCCTAATGAAGAGCTACTAAAATTTTTTGAGCGAAGTCAACAGACCATAGAGAATAACATTAATGCCAGTCTGAATGGTCTGACCGCTACTCTGCAAGCTCTTGTCTCACAGATTGGATCAATGCAAAATTCCAATAACCAACCTTCAAGTTC
Source organism: Arachis hypogaea (assembly GCF_003086295.3). Classification (NCBI taxonomy): domain Eukaryota; kingdom Viridiplantae; phylum Streptophyta; class Magnoliopsida; order Fabales; family Fabaceae; genus Arachis; species Arachis hypogaea. The sequence continues at coordinate 54,448,650 of NC_092049.1, forward strand.
CACTGGAATTCCCTCTCAACCATTACCCAATCCGAAGGGGGGCATTAATGTCGTCACCCTAAGGTCCAGAACAATACTGCAGGAGAGGAATCAGGATGAGTCAAGCCCACCAGAGCATGCCTCAGCTGAAGAGGTCGTAGAAATAGAAGATTTTGAAGAGGAAGAAGACATACAGGACATAACTGAAAAAGAAGAAGCCCAACCACAGGAGGAAGCACCAAGAGGCGCAGACACTGCAGAAAACACCACTCCCATTCCATTTCCACAACTTGCAAGGAAGCCCAGGAAGCAACTGGAAACCGATCCCAAAATGGTAGAAATATTCAAAAAGGTTGAAGTAACCGTTCCTCTTTTTGATGTTATTCAACAAGTACCTAAATATGCAAAGTTTCTAAAAGATTTATGTATACATAAAGACAAAATTAATGAATTAGAAACTATTCCTTTAGGTAGTTCCATATCTACTTTAATGGGGGGATTACCTGAAAAGTGTAGTGACCCAGGTCCTTGTATAGTTAGTTGTACTATTGGTGGAGTAGTAATTTATGATTGCATGTGTGATTTAGGAGCCTGTGTTAGTATAATGCCTTTGTCTATATATGATATTTTGAGGCTCCCTCCCTTAAAAAGGTCGGCAGCTCGTTTTGTGTTAGCAGATAAAAGCATTATTACAGTGGCTGGAGTTGCTGAAGATGTTTTAGTGAACATTAAAGGGCTTACATTTCCCACTGATTTTTATATCTTGGAGATACCCCATAATGACTCAGATAAGCCATCATCAATCCTACTTGGAAGACCATTCCTGAAGACATCAAAATTCAAATTGGATGCTTTTTCAGGAACATACTCTTTTGAAATAGATGGCCGAATAGTAATCTTCAATCTGAATAGAGTCATAAACAACCCTCCAGAAGATCATTCTATCTTCCAGTGTGATGTCATAGATTAAACTGTAGCTGAAGTTCACAAGGAAGAGTTAGAAGAGAAGCACATTGGACAAGGTCCAAGTGTGGGGATCCTCTTGCCTGACAATGAGGGCACCTCAGCATTTTCACAAGCTCCAGACAATCCAGAGCCTACCCATGATCAGAAGTTGGAATTAAAACCTCTTCCTCCACATCTCAAATATGCTTATCTTGAAGATGAGCAGAAGTTCCCCGTTATCATTGCACGGGAACTCACTTCCCAACAAGAAGAGCAGTTACTTGATGTACTGAGGAGGCATAAGAAAGCAATTGGGTAGAGTTTGGCAGACATAGTACGCATCAATCCTCAAGTATGTGAGCACAGAATATTTTTAGAAGAGGGAGCAAGACCTGTCCGTCAACCCCAAAGAAGATTGAATCCCACTATCTTGGAAGTTGTCAAAAAGGAAGTGACCAGACTATTGGAAGCAGGTATCATCTATCCCATCTCAGACAGTGAATGGGTTAGTCCAGTACAAGTGGTGCCCAAGAAGTCTGGAGTCACTACAGTGAAGAATGAGCATGGAGAGCTCATAGCAACTAGAGTTCAGAATGCTTGGAGAGTCTGCATTGATTACAGGCGTCTCAACCAAGCTACCCGTAAGGATCACTACCTACTTCCATTCATTGATCAAATGCTAGATCGCCTGTCAGGTAAATCACATTATTTCTTTTTAGATGGTTACACAGGTTATTTCCAGATTCATATAGCTCCTGAGGATCAGGAAAAGACCACTTTTACATGTCCTTTTGGGACTTATGCTTACAAGAGAATGCCCTTTGGCTTGTGCAATGCACCAGCTACTTTCCAAAGGTGTATGATGAGTCTTTTCTCTGATCTTATTGAAGACTGTATGGAGGTTTTTATGGATGATTTTAGCGTTTATGGTGATTCTTTTAGCCTTTTCTTAGATGGATTATCTAGAGTATTAGATAGATGTGTTAATACAAACCTTGTATTGAATTTTGAAAATGTCATTTTATGGTGAAACAAGGGATTGTATTAGGACATGTGGTATCTAATACTGGCATTTCTGTAGACCCAGCAAAGGTAAATGTTATTTTTAGTTTACCTTACCCATCCTCTGTGAGGCAAGTCCGTTCGTTCTTGGGCCATGTAAGTTTTTACAGGAGATTTATTAAGGACTTTAGTAAGGTAGCACTTTCCTTATCCAGATTACTACAGAAGGATATTGAGTTCGAGTTTAGTGAAGATTGCAAGCAAGCGTTTGATAAGCTGAAGGCCGCCCTGACTCAAGCTCCAATTGTGAGAGGACCAGACTAGAGCCAGTCGTTTGAAATCATGTGCGATGCTTCCAACCATGCAGGAGCAGCGCTAGCTCAGTGCGAAGGTAAGGATCCTTTTGTTATTGCTTACGCGTCTAAGACTTTAGACGCTGCCCAGTCCAATTATACTACTACTGAGAAAGAGCTTCTTGCTATTATTTTTGCTCTGGATAAATTCCGAGCTTATTTACTTGGTACTAGAGTAGTAGTGTATTCGGACCATGCAGCTTTAAAGTATCTATTATCTAAAAAGGAACCCAAACCAAGGCTCATACGTTGGATACTACTATTACAAGAATTTGATTTAGAAATAAAGGATAGGAGTGGTAACCAGAATTTAGTGGCAGACCACTTGAGTCGCCTTGAGCACATTAAGGATGATTCTGCTCCTATAGATGATAATTTTCCATTTGATAACCTGCAAGCAGTATCTGAGGTATCTCCCTGGTATGCACCTGTAGCTAATTATCTAGTTAGCCGAACATTTCCTCCTAACTTTTCTAAGAATCAAAGAGACAAGCTGAAAAGCGAGTCTAAATATTATATATGGGATGACCCATATTTATGGAGATGTGACGCTGATCAGGTAATTAGACGGTGTGTGCCTCAATCAAAATTCCAGTCCATCTTAGAGGCCTGTTACTCATCTGAGAGTGGAGGACATTTTGGCCTTCAAAGGACTGCTAGAAAAATCTTGGACTGTGGATTCTGGTGGCCTACTCTTTTTAGAGACGCTGCTGAATTTTGTAAATCTTGTCCCCCATGCCAAAAATTTGGTAATATATCCAGGAGGGATGAGATGCCTCAACAAATTATGCTTTTCTGTGAAATTTTTGATGTTTGGGGCATTGACTTCATGGGTCCATTTCCAAATTCTAATGGTTATTTTTATATATTATTAGCTGTGGACTACATTTTCAAATGGGTGGAAGCAATTCCTACCCGCACTGATGATGCTAACACTGTTGTTTCCTTTGTGAGAAACCACATTATTTGACATTTTGGATCACCACGAGCAATCGTGAGCGATCAAGGCACCCATTTTTGTAACAGGAGACTAACAGGATTAATGAAGAGTGACGTTAGGATTTTTGCCAGTAAAGAAGTTCATAAAAACAGTTGCGTTGTAGATATAGTCTCTAAACCAACAAAAATCCCTTCGTGCAAATGTTTTGGTTGTCACAAGTAACAAACCCCTTAAAAATTGTTAACCGAGTATTCAAACCTCGGGTCGTCTTCTCAAGGAACTGCAAGGAAGTATGTTCTTATTATTGGCTATAAAGGTTGTAATCGGGGTTTAGAAGGTGAGAAGCAAGTGATTTGAATGACAAGTAGAGTAAATGGCAATTAAAAAAAATAAATACTGTAAAGCAAACTTCTGGCAAGGTAAGAGAAATTGGAAGTCCAACTTAGTTATCTCTCCCAACAATATTGAAAGTTGAATCTAAATTCCACTTAGTTAACCTTTACTAAAGCAAAGGAAAGTCAAGGGACTAATTAGTTTGACCTTCGAATCTTATTTATTTCCTAAGAAAAAGTTGGGATTATTGAAGTTCAGTTCAATTAGCAAGATAGCGATTATCAATTATGCTGAGTTTAATAATGTTGAGTTACTGATTTCTTAACCAAGACCAAAAGGAGAAGAAGTAAAATTGCTGGAATAAAAATGTCCTTAGATGGAAAGCAATGGTAACACAAATTAAAGAGAAAGCAATCAATAACTGAAATACCTCAAATAATCATTAACTCAAATCATAACATGGAAAGGGTTCATAAGTCAAGTTGGCAACATTTATAGGTACGAATAAAAGCATTAAAGTAAATATTAAACCTGGATCGAGAGTCACTCTTACAAACTAAGAGAAGTCCTAAATCCTAATCCTAATCCTAAGAGAGAGAGGAGAGAACCTCTCTCAAACTAAATCTAAATCATGGAAAGTGAAAATTGGCGAGCTCTCCCTGAATGGATGCGTTCCCTCACTTTGTAACCTCTGGTCTATGCCTTCTGGACTTGGATTTGGGCCAAAAAGGGCTTCAGAATTTGCTATGAGCGTTTTCTGCAATTTCTGGTGCGTGGCCTCTGTCACGCGTCCGCGTGGGTCACGCGGTCGCGTCATTCAGAGCATTTCCTTTCCACGCGATCGCGTCAGTCATGCGACTGCGTCATGTGCGTTCTGCTTAAGGCTCGCAGTCGCGTCAGTCATGCGGCCGCGTCGTTGCTGATTCGCGCTTGGCACGCGATTGCTTCGTCCATGCGATTGCGTGGATGCCAGTTTCTTCAGAAGCTCCGTTTTGTGCTTTCTTTCCATTTTTGTATGTTTCCTTTTCCATCCCTTAAGTCATTCTGCCTTAGAAAATCTGAAACTACTCAACACACTAATCACTGCATCGAATGGAAATAAAGGTAATTAAAATAATTAATTTTAAAGCTTTGGAAACATGTTTTTCACATACATCACATAATAAGGAAGGGAAAGTAAAACCATGCAATTAATATGAATAAGTGGGTGAAGGATTGAATAAATCACTCAAATTAAGCACAAAATATATCATAAAATATGGGTTTATCAACCTCCCCACACTTAAACAATAGCATGTCCTCATGCTAAATCCAAGGAAAAGTGTAAGGTTAAAGTGGTGGAATGTTATGCAATGCAACCTATCCTAAATGCATCTACCTAAATGAGTCATGCAATTCCAATTTATCCACTCATATAGAAAGCTTACATGTAGTCAAATTAATTCACATTCTCAAGGAGTCATATATATATATATATATAGCTTACCCTTAAATAATAAAGCATTTTAGCAAATGATATGGGAAATAAAAATATTGTACAAACTTGCAAAACAATTAGTAAATTAAGCACAAATATATGTTGATGAGTTATTGAACCCTCACTGGATTTTGTGTTTACCCTCTAGTCACTCAGTGTTTATTGGGTTTATTCACTCTATTTTTCTTTTTATTCTTACTTCCTATAACTTTGTTCTTCATCTAACCAATCAACAATTATAGAGTACAGTCATACCAAAAGTCATGAGGTCTTTAATTAAGGTTGTAATGGGGCCAAGGCAGGGGTAAGGATATATGTATAAGGTTAAGTGAGCTAATAAGTGAATCCTTAATTAGACTAAGATCTCACCTAACATACATATTTAGTAGAACAAAACTTTCTTTACCAATTTTCCCATATTATCCCACTTGTTGTTACATGCTCATGTTTCAATTTTTTTGTTTTTATCCCATGTGCATTGCTTTTATTTTACATTGGGGAATTCTTTTGTATTCCCTTTTATTAAATGCTGAAAAATAACTTCTTTTTTTTTTTAATGCACGTGGTAGTTGAATCACTTTGATTTCTCATGAGCATGCTTCCCAAATCTTATTTTATTTCTTTTAACTTTTCTACCTTTTGTTTCTATCATCCATGTTCCCAATAGGTTTCCCACATTTTAATCTATTCATAATTTTCTATCTTAAGCTAACCAAGGATTCGACTTGGGATTTTATTTCGTTTTTCTGCTTAAGGCTAGTAGTGTGGCTAAATAGAATAAAAGGGATTTTAAAGGCTCAAGGGGCTAACAAGGGTGATATGAAAGGTAGGTTATTTGGGGTAAGTGAGCTAAAATCAAATGATGGCCTCAATCATTCTTTTGGCATGTATCTATATTCTATAATCGGACATATAGATTAAAGCAAAGTAAAGAACATCAGAATAAAAAGAAGCGAAGCACACAAGAATGAAATTATGGTTTGAATGCAACCATACAATTAAGCTCAAAACTCACAGGCTGTGTGTTCTCTAACTCAAGCATCATATATCATTCATATATGTTATGCAGGTTTAGTTAAAAATTCTCATTATTCTCATAAAAAAAATTATTTAGGGTAGCCTTTAAAGTTTTCATGTTCCTCCTTGATGAAATGTTGTCAACTTAACTATATGATGTAATGCTATATATACAAGGTTTATGGATTTAAATCTGTTATGTTCAATTTCCTAGCTTACTTCCTTTTTATATTTTTCAATTTAAACTATGCTATCTTATGCTAAAAAGGGTAAACTATACTAATTAATCCACTAATAAGTCAGAATTGCCAACTAAACTAAATATCTAAAAATATGAACTAAAAATGCAAAATGCAGAAATAGAGTAAAAATACACACAAGTAGCAATGTATAAGTACTCAGAAAATAACAGTAAAAAGAAAAATACAGAAAAATATCCAAAAAACAAAGAAAAAAAGAGATGTAGTGGTTTACCAAAATAAAACGCCAGAGATGGCGACCTCCCCACACTTAAATGAAGCATCGTCCCTGATGCTCAGTCAAGCCGGGTGTGAAGGGGTGTCATCACTGGTAGGGATGGTAGCTGGAGGCTCTGTGGTGGTGGTGGGCTGAGGGTCTGGCTGCTGTAGAGATGGTGATGACTGGATCGGGATCTCCGGATCTGCAGCCTCTATCTGATGCGTAACCTCCTGATGCAGGGCGGCCTGCTCTGTGGCTGCCTGCTGATGGGTCTCCTCCTGGAAATGAGTCTCCTCCTCGTGCTCATCCTCCTCCTTCTCTGATGGCTCAGATGGTGTGTTGGGCTCAGAGGGGATGTCACCACCCTGGATCATCAGCTTCAGATGCGAATAGCGTCACTGGCTGCGACGCTCCAATCTCTCATACCGGCGCCGGTTACGGCGCTCCATCTGATCAAGCTGTCGAAATAGGCGGTGCACGAGGCGGTATACGGGCTCAGAGGCAGGTGGAGGTGCAGTGGTAGCAGCAGGGGTAGCAGGGGCAGCAGTGGATGAAGAGGGTCCAGCAGACGGTGGGGCTGTCTCATCAGTAGCAGTGAAAGGTGGTGGTCTGGAGCCCAAGGCTAGGAAGTTCCTGCTGTGAGGAATGATCTTCCTGCAGTCCGCCGCTGGTGGTCTTTCATCGGCATCCTCCCATGGCACGTTAGCTCGACGGCCTAGCTGTGTAACCAGATACGGGAAAGGGAGGGTGCCTCGGACATGGACCCTGGCCATATAATGCTGGATGAAGCGTGGTAGATAAAGGTCTTTACCCTCCAACACACACCATAGGAGGGTGATCATAGCAGCCGGGATCTCCGTCTCATGAGTACTCGGCATCACATAATTGCCCAAGATTTGGTGCCATAACCGAGCCTCATCATTTAAGTACGCCCTCTTGATCCCTCTAGGCATGGTGGTGTCCTGACCCATCTCCCAAGGAACAGTCGGGTCGAGAGCAATCCGTGCCTTTACAGCATCCCAATCAAACTGCATCTGGCACATGTCCTCCTCAGCCTTTGAATAACCGTCAGGCTGATCGGACTTGGCTGGGAGCTGGAGAATGTCCTCTAAGGCCTCCTCAGTGACTAGAATTTGTTTTTCTCTCAGGTTTACTGCATCGAGGGTGGTGATGTAGTAGTTGTAGTAGAATTCCCGGACCCAAGATGCATTGAACTCTGTCAGTGTTCGCTCCAGAAAGAACCAGCCTCTTTCCTTGATTTGCTCAGTGGTGTACTACTGGAGTGCTTCTGGAATCCTTAGAGTTCTCTCCGGGTATAGATTTCTGGAGTTTGCAAATGCCGTATACTTCAGCTCACAGTACCGGTTTGCAAATTTTATTGGATCATTTGCAGGGAGCAGCTGGTCAGCTTTTTCCTGCTGTGTAAAGTTCTTCTCCCACCATGAGGAATCATGCATTAGGTCAATGATGGACTGGGAGGAATCTCCTCTCTTGCGCTTGCCAGTAGCCTTGCCTTTTCCTTTCCTCTATGAGGCAGACATCCTGAAAAATAGAAAACCAGGATATGGATAAAAATAGGGAAGCAAATAGGCAAATAAACAAAGAAAAATCGAAGCGGCAAAAGAGAATTGGAAATAGGTAAATGAGTTAAGTAATGGTGTATTAAGGATTGTATAGTAGTTTAAAAGTTTGAAAGGAAGAATTTACAATCCAAAATTTATCAGAATTCAAGTTAAATAGAAAAATAGTCATTATGCCATGGTTAGAAAGTTAGAGGAAAGTGAAAAATCAGAAAAGAGACTTTGAAAGGTTAGTAATGTTAGAATTTGAAAAAGAAGTTATTAAATTAAAATTAGTGAGTCAGTAAAATATGGGTTAAGGTAAATGGCATAAAGAAAATATTCCATATAACAAGGATTCACAATTATGACTAAAAATAACTCAAAACCTAACAAGGAAAATAGGGTGATGTTGATTCTAATAGATATAAAGAAAGCAAGAACTGGAATCAGAATATCACAAATGCAGTTTATAAACCAGGAAATCAAAGAGGATAAGAAAGTCTGCCATAGCATTCATGAAGTGGTTTGGGTAAAGCAAAGGACAACAGATTTCAGATTGCCAAACCAAAACATGAATGAAAATAATTCAAAAAATTTGGGCAGCATTCCGGCTAAAGTTGGATTGTCCCGGAAAATAAACAGCAAACAAGGCAGTTCATATGAATTAAAAAAACTTACTACAGTTATCTATAATTAATAGAAACATGAAAAGTCAGATTAACAAGCAGCAATTGCAGGAAATCACAGCATATGAACAGGGTCACAGGAACAGTAGAATTGCAGTTTTGATAAAACAGAAGCATGAACAGTGCAAGTAAACAGACCTAGATCCACTAACCACAGCCTAAGCTACCTAACAACCTAAAAATCCACTACAGCATGCATATCTATCTATCCTAATTATGAACAGAAACAAAAAAAATTGTAAAATAACTGCGAAGGATAGGAAGGCAGCGTTCATCGGAACCTGGTAGGCGTGAGGAGTAGAACGGGGTAAGAAAGCGGCTGGGTGGTGGCTGCGACGGCGTCCGGCGCGGTGGAGGGGTACGGCGGTGCGGTGGCGGCTGAGGGGGCAATGGAGAAGGGGGTAATGGGGATAGGGTTTAGGGTAATTGATAGAGGAAGGGAGGGGGGTTGCGTGTGGGTGGCGGAGGGGGGCACGGCTGGGTTGGTGGCGGCGGTGTGAGGTGGGCAGTCGCGGAGGGCAGTGGCGGAGAAGGAGGGAGATAGAGGAAGAAAGAGAAAGAAAGAAGGGGAGGGAGGAAGGGGGCGGTGGCGGCGGCAGCATCCGGGCGGCGGTAGCAACTGGGTGGTGGTCGGGGCGGCGGCAATGGTGGCTAGGTGGTGGTTGAGAGAAGAGGGGCAGAGAGGGAGAAGAGGGTTAGGGGGTTGCGCGACTGATAGGGTTCGCGTGGCTGGGGGGGTTATATTTTCAAATCCACGCGATCGCGTGGGGGACGCGGTCGCGTGGTGGGGGTGAGAATGGGGGTGACGCGATCGCGTAGGTCGCGCAATCGCGTGAGAAGGATAGGAGAGGGGATGACGCGATCGCGTGGGTCGCGCGATCGCGTCGCTGGAAATTGTGCTAAACGCACGACTCCAGCACCGTTTCAGCGCAACTCTCTGTCTCGTCCTAGGGAGTTGTGCCATCCATGCAACGCGATCGCGTCGCTCACGCGGTCGCGTAGGATTGGTTTTGTGCAAGTGACGCGATCGCATGGTGCATGCGATCGCGTGGGCCGATTTGTGCAAAACACACAAGCGCCGCACAATTCCAACCTAACTCTCTGGACGTTGGATTTTTGACGCCGATCTCTACGGCACGCGGCCGCGTGGATGACGCGATCGCATGGGGTTATGCGGTCGCGTCGTGCATCCTTTTTTTTTTTGAAATGAATGCAGGATGCAATGCTTAATGTGAATGATATGCGTGATTCCAGATTTAATAAAATAAAAACAAAATTCAAAAACAAACAAAATGAAATAAAATTAAAATTGCAAAAGGAAGGATCATACCATTATGGGTTGTCTCCCACCTAGCACTTTTAGTTAAATTCCTTAAGTTGGACATTGGAAGGGCTTCCTGTTATGGTGGTTTGTGTTTAAATTCATCCAGAAATCTCCACCAGTGCTTGGAATGCCAATAGCCTCCGGGGTCCCATACTAGGCATGTAAAGCTTCTGATCAGCTTCAGACAAATTTTCAGGCTCCCGGGGTGACGAATGTCAGAATAGATTCCAGGATCCCAAGCTTTGCTATTAAATCCGCCTCCATCTTGATCTATATGTTTCCATCCGGGCGGTTTAGAAAGTAGAATCTCACCAGGTGACCAAACGTTCTCCGTGATCCATGCAATTGAGCATGATACCAATCCATGTACTTTGAGGTGAAGCATGGAACCTTATTGAACCTTGTGCACCAACTCTGAGTACGAGCCATTTCCCTCTTACTCTTAAAGCCGCAAAGAGCTCTAAGCTGGCCATATGTTTCAAGCAAACCATATTCAAGTGAATAAGTAAAGTTAAAGGTTAAGGATTGTACCCACTTGAAGCTTGTATTGGGTGGTAATGGCCTTGGGATAGGTGTTTCCGGCGGTTCTGTAAGTTCTACTCCCTTGGGTTCTTCTGTGAATTCCTCCACTTCCTTGCAAGGTTCTACAATTGTATCCGTGTCCTGATCAAAGTCTTCTATGTCTTCCTCATCACTCGAGTCATAGATTGGAGGTTGAGAGAAATCTACCTCTGCATTATCTTCGTATTCACTTGGGGAAGATTCTTCGGTCTCAGAGAATTCACTTGCGGATGCAAGTTCATTACTAAGAGAAATTGACTTGTGACTATCATCATCAAGGGAATTTGTGTCCTGGGTTATTCCGTCTGATTTGTCATAAACAACTTGCCTTGGAGATTGTACAATATCCTCCTTAGCATCAACTGTAGCGTCCTTGACGGAGTTCTCCTCAGTTCTGGATTCCCATGGAGGTTCAGCATCTCCTAGATCTTCAACCAACTCTTCTTCTTGAACAATGATAGTTCTTCTACTTGTTTTAGTACGAATTCATTCTCTGTCTTATCCACTGGAGTTTCTGGTATTTCCTTCATACTACGCTCTTCGTTAGACTGTTCACATGGGGCTGTGGCTGATCCTTGTGTATTTGAGCATCTAGAAACCCATTGAATTACTACTTGCTCCAGTTGTTGAATGGTTGTTTGAAATTTATTTATTGTTTCCCTTAGGCGAACCTCTACTTCTCGGGTTGCCGGACTTGGGCATGATACATAGGAAATTGGTGGTGATTGGGAGTGATTGGATTGGTACTGGGGTAAGGAAGGATCATATGGTAGCGAATGGTGAAGAGAAGCTCGTGAGTGTGGTGGTTCGAGGTTATGTTGAAAGGATGGTTTATATGCACGGGGTGGGGCTTGTTGGTAGTTACAAGGTTGTCCACCATATCCTTCAGCTGGGTATGCACTGTAGAATGGTCTTTGTCCAGGATATCTTGGAGGGTGTTGCTGCCTAAAGGGTTGATTAGATCCTCTTGGCTCCATCCATCCTTGATTGGTCTGACCTTGATGCATATTCCTGCTGTAACTTCTATTTTCTTCAACAAATTTAGAACCAAACTCAAAGCGAGAGGGGTGAGAGTTCATGGTAGAAAATAAAGATGAAAAGGAAGAACAAAAATAGAGAAACAAGCAAAAGAAAAATATTTACAATAACCAATAATAAGGCACACGTTAGCAGTTCCCCGGCAACGGCGCCATTTTGACGTTAGGATTTTTGCCAGTAAAGAAGTTCATAAAAACAGTCGCGTTGTAGATATAGTCTCTAAACCAACAAAAATCCCTTCGTGCAAACGTTTTGGTTGTCACAAGTAACAAACCCCTTAAAAATTGTTAACCGAGTATTCAAACCCCGGGTCGTCTTCTCAAGGAACTGCAAGGAAGTATGTTCTTATTATTGGCTATAAAGGTTGTAATCGAGGTTTAGAAGGTGAGAAGCAAGTGATTTGAATGACAAGTAGAGTAAATGGTAATTAAAATAAATAAATACTGTAAAGCAAACTTCTAGCAAGGTAAGAGAAATTGGAAGTCCAACTTAGTTATCTCTCCCAACAATATTGAAAGTTGAATCTAAATTCCACTTAGTCAACCTTTACTAAAGCAAAGGAAAATCAAGGGACTAATTAGTTTGACCTTCGAATCCTATTTATTTCCTAAGAAAAAGTTGGGATTATTGAAGTTCAGTTCAATTAGCAAGATAGCGATTACCAATTATGCTGAGTTTAATAATGTTGAGTTACTGATTTCTTAACCAAGACCAAAAGGAGAAGAAGTAAAATTGCTGGAATAAAAATGTCCTTAGATGGAAAGCAATGGTAACACAAATTAAAGAGAAAGAAATCAATAACTGAAATACCTCAAATAATCATTAACTCAAATCATAACATGGAAAGGGTTCATAAGTCAAGTTGGCAACATTTATAGGTATGAATAAAAGCATTAAAGTAAATATTAAACCTGGATCGAGAGTCACTCTTACAAACTAAGAGAAGTCCTAAATCCTAATCCTAATCCTAAAAGAGAGAGGAGAAAACCTCTCTCAAACTAAATCTAAATCATGGAAAGGTAAATTGGCGAGCTCTCCCTGAATGGATGCGTTCCCTCACTTTGTAACCTCTGGTCTATGCCTTCTGGACTTGGATTTGGGCCAAAAAGGGCTTCAGAATTCGCTATGAGCATTTTCTGTAATTTCTGGTGCGTGGCCTCTGTCACGCGTCCGCGTGGGTCACGCGGTCGCGTCAGTCATGCGACCGCGTCATGTGCGTTCTCCTTAAGGCGCGCGGTCGCGTCAGTCATGCGGCCGCGTCGCTGCTGATTCGCGCTTGGCACGCGATCGCTTCGTCCTTGCGATCGCGTGGATGCCAGTTTCTTCAGAAGCTCCGTTTTGTGCTTTCCTTCCATTTTTGTATGTTTTCTTTTCCATTCCGTAAGTCATTCTGCCTTAGAAAATCTGAAACTACTCAACACACTAATCACGGCATCGAATGGAAATAAAGGTAATTAAAATAATTAATTTTAAAGCTTAGGAAACATGTTTTTCACATACATCACATAATAAGGAAGGGAAAGTAAAACCATGCAATTAATATGAATAAGTGGGTGAAGAATTGAATAAATCACTCAAATTAAGCACAAAATATATCATAAAATATGGGTTTATCAAAGAGGCGTGGGATAATTCATAAGGTTGCAACAGCATACCATCCTCAGACCAATGGGCAAGCCGAGGTATCGAACAGAGAGATAAAGTGTATCTTGCAGAAGATAGTCAAACCTCATAGAAAAGACTGGAGCACCAGGCTACAAGATGCACTTTGGGCATACAGAACAGCATACAAAACACCCATTGGGATGAGTCCATTCCGCTTAGTTTATGGAAAAGCTTGTCATCTCCCTATTGAGTTAGAGCACAAAGCCTTTTGGGCAGTCAAGGAGTGCAACATGGGGATGGAGAATGCCAGAGCTGAAAGGAAGTTGCAACTGCAAGAACTGGAAAGCCTTCGCCTAGAAGCTTATGAGAACTCAAGACTATACAAGGAAAAGATGAAGGCTGCACTTGATCAGCACATCAAGAGGAAAGAGTTCCAACCTCGGGATTTAGTCCACCTTTACAAATCTCGTCTGAGGCTCATGCCAGGCAAGTTGAGATCCAGATGGGAAGGTCCATACAAAGTAGAGAAGGCCGAACCGTACGGAGTTTATCACCTAAGTCATCCTTGAAGTTCTGAACTTATCAAAGTTAATGGACAACGCCTAAAGCTATACCATGGCAAGAAGATGCAGAAAAACAAGGAGCTTGAGATCTTCCTCTTGGAAGATCCCCACATAGCAGAAAATTGAGCTAGTGGAGCGTCCAACTTACGGACGTTAAAGCAAAGTGCTAGGTGGGAGACAACCCACCATGGTATGATCGTTCTTTTCTTTATTTTTAGTTTTTCATATTCAATAACTCTTCTCTTTATTAGTACTTTCGTGCATCTGCATCTGCATATTTAAAAAAAAAAAAAAAAGAAGAGAGGAAGGTGCCACGCGACGCGACCGCATCAGTGACGCGTCCGCGTGCCAAGGAGAGGGGTGAAAAATAAAAAACGAACAGAGAGTCATGCTGGAGTGTGGCTGGAGGAGTGCCAGTGGCACAAATCAGCCCACGCGACCGCGTCGTCGACGCGTCCGCGTCGTATGGGCATAATGACCTCCCACGCGACCGCGTGCCCTGATTTTCGACGTAGAAAGAGTGCAAAGCTGAAAGTTGTGCTAGAGTGGTGCTGGACTGGCGCTGGACGCGCAATCCCCCTATCGTGAACGCGTGCCCCACGCGGCCGCGTCATACCCCATAAACTGCCCACTCACGCGATCGCATGCCCCATGCGATCGCGTCACCTAAAATTTGGCATTTAATGATTTTGAACAGGGAGTTGTGCGAGTGCAAGGCAACCCTCGCGCCACTGGCACAAACTGGGTCACGCGACCGCGTGACCGACGCGACCGCGTCCCTCACCTTAAGCGCAAGTCGCGCGACCGCGTGCCCCATGCAATCGCGTCGCTTGCGCCGCACAGCTCAGCCTAATTTTGTCAATTATCATATTTTTTTCTTCTCCAAATCCTACTTTTTCTTTTCCCTCCTTATCTCTTCCTCCTCCCCTCTTCCTTCTATCTCACCTTTCACTCTCTCTCCCTCACCTCCATTAACAAGGTTTTATTTTCTTCTTCATCCTTCTCTTTTCTATCATTCTTCTTATTTTATATGTTATTTTCTTTTCTTTTCTTTTTTCTTCATTATTCATATTTTCTTCCTTCTTCTTTCCTTTTTACATGGTATTAGAATTTTATTTGAGTCATTATTTTCATTATATGCTTGTGGATTGTTGCAAATTGTTTGACAATTATATATTATTTTCTTTAAAGGGTTACTTGCATGTTCACTTTAATACTTTCTATACCTTCTTCACCATGTATGCTATGTTTTTGTGAAAAAGCCCATGTGGCATTATGCACTTCTCTATGTTATTCTACTATTCAATGCTTGCTTTTCACAAATTCCCTTTACTATTATATTAATTGAATTTAATTGTCAATACAAACGTGATGGTTTGTTACAAAGTAATGCTTGGTCTATGCTACTCATGCCCTTTGCCAGCATGCCAATAAACACCTTGCATTCACTTGTCATCATATGCACTAACTATTTTCCATTAATGATCTTTCACATGTACTCATGAGCGTGTGTTGACATCATTTACCTTTTAATGTGCATTTACAACCATCCTTTTCATTGCTATATATCTCTTTGAATTCAATCTACTCTCTCTTCCCTTTTCAGGATGGCCACCAAGAAAGGAAAAGAGAAAGCTACTCCCAAACCACCAGCAAGAAGAGGAACTAAAAGAACACTAGTGGCAGAGCCTTCTTCAACTGTAGTCAAGCCCTCAACAAAAAGAGTTTAGAGGATTATCAAGGTTGATGAAAAGGAGAAAGCCTTTCCAGCAAAGGACACTGCGCGATTTCCAAATCGCTACTGTGAGCAGATGTTCCCTATTCTGGCTGAAAGGAGTTATAACAACGAATACCTTCTTATCCTCCCGCCCAATATTGCTACTTTTGTTGAGCCGCAAATTGAACGAAGACAATGGGGTTTCCTACAGAGACAACAGAAGCAGGTCAATCTTTCTTGGGTAGTCGAGTTCTACTCTAACTTCTACCTACCTACCCTGCAGTCTGTCTTTGTCCGTCAGAAGCAAGTCCCCATTACAGAAGAGGCTATTCAACAAGCTTTGAGTCTTCCCCCTATTCCAGAAGGATTGGACGCCTTTCAAGAAGCTGCACTCAAGCGCCAGATGTACCAATTTGACTGGGAAGCTGTTCTCAGAGTTATCGCACTACCTGGCAGCCGTTGGATCTACGGATACCATCATACCCGCCCTAAGGGAAAATTAGCTTCAGCACTTACCTTGGAGGCTCGCGTATGGGCACAGATCATGTCCCATTATGTCTTTCCGAGTACTCACGAGTCCTCCTTCACTGCAGACATGGCCGTTCTACTATGGTGCATCCTTACAGACCAGCCTCTGAATCTACCAAGACATATCCGGAATGCCATGGGACACGTACAAATTACGGGCAACTTACCTTTTCCCGCCTTGGTCTCAGATCTTGTCTCAGCAGCTGGAGTCTCCTACAGAGCTGGAGACACCAAAGCCATGCTTCCACGGGATGATCAGTATGTCCCCAATGGAAAGTACCTTAGACTTTCAGCAGCCACTACAAGCCTTCCCACTGCTCCGGTTGAAGATACTCCTTCTTCAACACCACAAGCACCTACAACAGATGAACTGCTCCAGCAGATAATCAAAAGATTAGATCGGCTAGAACAGAAAACGAAGTTAAGAGAGCGCCGTAACGAGCGCCAATTCAAACACCTCAATGAGCTACTCAAGGGACACTTCAAGGACTCAGACACCCCGGACTCCACTTCTTTTACCAGCACAGGGAGCCATGATGGTCCCGACTGTGGAGATACTGCTACCAGCCCACCCCTGTTCCTGACAGATGGCACCGAGGACGGTGCAAAGCCTTAAGTGTGGGGAGGTCGGTCAGTACCTGACTTCTAGAGGTAATTTCTCTTCCCTAGCACCAATAAATTAGGATATTTTAGTTAGTTTTTCTTTCTTTTATAGAATAGGATAAATTGCATAGTAATAGGTTAGTTGCATGCATGCTCTACTTGATTGAAAAGACAATAAGTTTCTTCTAAGACTCTATCTTTGGAACAAAATTTCACTAATTTAAAAAAAAAAAAAAAGAAAAACATTTTTTATGATAAATTTTCTTGAAGTTGTATTTGGAACATGATGTTTGAGCTAAAGAACACACAACCTGTGAGATTTGAGCCTTTATGAATGGTTACATTATTTAACCATAATTATTTTATTCTTGTGTGTTTACTTCTCTATGATTGTAATCTATATTTTGTTTTATCTTATATGTCCAATATTTATTATATTTGTATGCTTGCATATGATTGAGGCCATTATTTGTTTAAACTCACTTATCCAAATTAAGCCTACCCTTTTTCAACTACCTTTGTTAACCACTTTGAGCCTTTAATTCCCATTTTTCTATATTTCACCACATTACTAGCCTTAAGCGGAAAAACAATTGTATATCCCAAATTGAATCTTTGGTTAGCTTGAGATAGAATTGTGTGTGCTAATTAAATATGGGAAATTGTGGGAACAAAAGTTATTAAGGGAATGTGTCATGATAATTTAATGGGAATTTGGATACCTACTCATGTGAAACTATGAGAATTAAAAATCTATGTGCATTGATAAGCTATGTTTATTTTTGCTTTTATTTAAAAAAATTTTAATAAATAAATGAATAAGGGGACAAAATTATCCCAATGCTGAATTGAGAATTCAAAGATCAATGCACATATGATAAAAATTAAAATAAAAAGTTGATACATGAGTATGGAATGTAAAAGGGGAATTCTGGGTAGCTAGGTATGAATTCTAAGGTTATGCAAGTTATATAGGTTAGGTTGAAGCTTGGGTTAATTAAAGATTCAATTTATAAGCTCACTTGACCATACATGTATCCCTACCTACCTTGGCCCCATTACAACCTTGAAAAGACCTCATGATGTTTGCATTGGTATATTAACTGTTGTTGATTGGTTAGGAGAAGAACAAAAGTTAGAGAGCATGATTAGAGAAGGATAGAGTGATTACCCTATACACTAGAGAGATTAGAGCGTACATACATCATTAGTGAGGGTTCAATGCTTGAATTTTCATATTCCCTGCTTTCATAAGCTATCTTCTTGCACTTTTATCTGTCTTACTGTATAATTATAGAATTAGTGGAATTTGATTTGGAATTATTTTGAAGAGCTTCTTTACTTTTGATCAAGTGGACATGAATCATATAGTTGCATTCATATATATAGGATTGCATTGCATTGCATGAGTTTCTGCATGTTCATACTTGTTTACTTTATCTCCTTCAATTAAGCACGAGAACATGCTAATGTTTAAGTGTGGGGAGGTTGATAAACCATTATTTTATGGTTTATATTGTGTTCAATTGTGTGGTTTTATCATGATCCTTACCCACTTATTCATTAAAATATCATGCATTTATATTTCCTTCCTGAAATTATTACATGATTAAAAACTGCTTCCTAGAGACTTTTAATTATGCATTTTAATTCTCCTTTATTCCATTCGATGCCGTGATCTGTGTGTTAAGCGTTTCAGGCTTTATATGGCGTGAATGAGTTGGAGATTGGAAGGGAAGCCAGCAAAAAATGGAAGGAACACAAGAAATTGAGGAGATAACCAGCGAGAAGTGACGCGGCCACATGGCTCATGCGACCGCGCGAAAGAGGAGAAATCGCAGTGACGCGGCCGCATGGCTCACACGATCGCGCGGACTGGAAAAGCACGAGCGACGCAGAGGCGTGAATGACACGAACGCGTGGCGAGGAAAAGCGCGAATGACGCGTCCGCATGGATGACGCGATCGCGTGGCATGCGCGATCTGCATAATTTACAGAATCGCTGGGGGCGATTTTGGATCCTATTTTGACCCAATTTTTGGCCCAGAACAGCAGACTAGAGCCAGAGAACATGCAGAAACCAAGAACAACATTCATTCTAAACAGTTTTTAGTTTTTAGATCTAGTTTTTTACTCCTCCTCTAGGTTTTCTCTCTACACATTCATAGTTCTTAGGATTTTAGTTTCTCTTACTTTTTTGGCATTGGAACACTGAGAAGAGTTATTACCTCATCAAGACTTCGTCATTCTAGTTCATTTTCTTTACTTGGTTACTCTTCCATGTTCTTTGCTTTGTTAATTTTACCATTGGAATATTCTTATGATTATTTAATACAAGGATCACTTTTATTTTTAATTTTTATTTACAATGTCTTTCTTTAATTCCTTTTCATATGCTATGAATTTTACCTTTACAATGGGTGACTAGTTCCCTAACTTGATGGGGAATTAATTGAAAGGAACCTTTGAGTTGGAAGGCTTGAAAGAAAAATTGTAATTGGGTTTATGGTTGGATTGCCTCCTAATCACTAACACCAATCCCTTTTAATTAAGTGGATTGCAACTTGTGAACGGACGTAGCATTCCAACTTGTTTGACTTTCCTTCACCTAGTGAAGGATAACTAAATAGGATAACCTTTAATTGTCAATTAATCCTGAGAACATTCCAACAATAATAGGGATTCCAACTAATCAATTCCCAGTCAAGGCTTTTATTTACATTATTCAAATTCATCAATTTAAATTCCTGTTTGCCCAATTCAAATCTTTTTGAAAACCTCTGATTAATAGAATATAGCACACTTTTCTGCAACTCGTTGGGAGACAACCTGGAATTCATACTCCCAGTATTTTAATTTCAATTTTCTGTGACACCTTTCTAAATTGATAGGCGGATTTCTGGCGAATTAAGAACTATACTTGCAACGTATATATTTTAACAATTTTTAATTCGCTAATTTCTGCCCGCATCAATATAGTAGTCCATACTTTGCTCGAGATTCAATGGCCCAAATCGGCGTTCCAAGTCAGCATAAAAATTCTGGCGTCAAAACGCCAGAACTAGCATAAAAGCTGGAGTTAAACGCCCAAACTTGCACAAAAGCTGGCGTTTAACTCCAAGAAAAGTCTCTACATGTAAAAGCTTCAATGCTCAGCCCAAGCACACACAAAGTGGGCCCGGAAGAAGATTTCTGCATTAATTACTTATTACTGTAAACCCTAGGCTACTAGTTCTCTATAAATAGGACCTTTTGCTATTGTATCTTATCTTGGTTCTTCTGGTTCCCTCTTTGGGGCCGAAGCCAATGACCACCATTATCACTTTTGTATTTTCAACGATGGAGCTCTGCTGTTCTTCATGAATTAATGCAAAGTACTATTGTTTTTCTATTTAATTCAAGCTTATTCTTATTTCAAGATATTCATTCGCACTTCAACTTGATGAATGTGATGATCCATGACACTCATCATCATTCTCACTTATGTATTTTCTACGGTGGAGTTTCTACACCCCATAGATTAAGGTGGGGAACTCTGCTGTTCTTCATGAATTAATACAATTACTATTGTTCTCTATTCAATCACTCTTGATTCTATTTCTAAGATACTCACTCGTACTTCAATCTGGAGAATGATATGATCCGTGACACTCATCATTATTCTCAATTCTATGAACGCGTGCCTGACAACCACTTCCGTTCTATCTGAGCTCAACATAGTCATTGGGCGACAACTTAAGTGCGTGTCTCTTGTGTATCTAATACACGGACCGAGTCCGTGAGATTATTATCTTCGTGGTAGAGGCTAGAACCAATTGGCAGCCATTCCTGAGATCCGGAAAGTCTAAACCTTGTCTGTGGTATTCCGAGTAGGATCTGGGAAGGGATGACTGTGATGAGCTTCAAACTTGCGAATGTTGCGCGCAGTGAAAGTGTGCAAAAGGACAAGGGTCCTATTCCGACGCTAGCGGGAACCGACAGATGATTAGCCGTGCGGTAAGTGTACTTGGTATTTTTCATCCGAGACGAGAAATCTGACAGTTGATTAGCCGTGCAGAGATCGTACCTGGTATTTTTCATCCGAGAGGATCATACAGCTTGCCATGGATGGGAGCACGCATGATTGGAAGAAGACAATAGGAAAGCAGAGGTTCAGAAGCAACAAAGCATCTCCAAACGCTTATCTGAAATTTCCACCAATGAATTACATAAGTATCTTTATTTTATTTTATGTTTAGTTATCTTTTAATTATCAATACTCATAACCATTTGAATCCACCGGACTGAGATCTTCAAGATAACCATAGCTTACTTCAAGCCGACAATCTCCATGGGATCGACCCTTACTCACGTAAGGTATTACTTGGACGACCCAGTGCACTTGCTGGTTAGTTGTGCGGAGTTGTGAAAAGTGTGAATCACAATTTCGCACACCAAGCAGCATGATCAGTATATACTATCACCTTTGAACCAATCAAGTATTGTGTAAATTTATCAAATGCATATACAATTGCCAAGAGCTCTTTCTCTGTGGTGGTATAATTTTTCTGTGCTTCATTCAACACCTTGCTAGCATAATATATAACATGATGCAGCTTGTCTTTCTTTTGTCCCAATACAGCACCAATTGCAAAGTCACTTGAATCACACATAAGTTCAAAAGGTAATTCCCAATCAGGGGGTGTGATGATTGGTGCTGTAATGAGTTTTCTCTTTACAGTTTCAAAGGCATGCTTGCAATTGTCATTAAAGATGAAAGGACTATCAATCAATAGCAAATTGCTCAATGGTTTTGCTATTTTTGAAAAATCTTTAATGAACCTCCTGTAAAAACTAGCATGTCCAAGAAAACTCCTTACTACTTTCACATTAACAGGTATAGGAAGCTTTTCAATGATTTCTATTTTTGCTTTATCAACTTCTATACCCTTGCTTGAAACCTTATGCCCAAGAACTATCCCTTCAGGAACCTTGAAATGGCATTTCTCCCAATTCAATACCAGGTTAGTTTCTTGGCATCTTTTCAAAACAAGAGTTAAATGATGCAAGCAGGTGTTAAATGAATTACTGAAGACAGAAAAATCATCCATGAAGACTTCTAAAAACTTTTCCACCATGTCAGAGAATATAGAAAGCATACACCTTTGAAAAGTTGCAGGGGCATTACACAGACCAAAGGGCATCCTTCTGTAAGCAAAAACTCCAAATGGACAGGTGAAGGAAGTCTTTTCTTGATCCTTGGGATCCACCACTATTTGATTGTACCCAGAGTACCCATCCAGGAAGCAATAATAGGCGTGGCCAGCCAATCTTTCCAGCATCTGGTCGATGAATTAGAGAGGAAAATGATCTTTCCTTGTAGCATCATTCAGTCTTCTATAATCTATGCACATCCTCCATCCAGTCACTGTCCTGGTGGGAATCAACTCATTTTTTCTCATTGAAGATGACTGTCATTCCTCCTTTCTTTGGTACAACTTGAACCAGACTCACCCATGAGATGTCTGAAATTGGAAAGATTATCCCCGCATTCCATAGCTTCGTGACTTCTTTTTGAACCACCTCCTTCATAGTTGGGTTGAGCCTTCTCTGGGGTTGAACTACAGGCTTTGAATCTTCCTCCAATAAAATTTTATGTATATAAATAGCAGGGCTTATGCCCTTGATAACATCAATCATCCAACCCAAGGTTGTCTTGTGAGCCTTCAACAATTCAATGAGCTTTGTTTCTTCTTCTATGTTCAGAGAGGAATTTATGATTACTGGTGAGGCATCTGCTTCCCCAAGAAATACATACTTGAGACGAAGGGAAGGGGCTTTAATTCTTGTTTTGGCTTCTCCTCTGTCTTGCTTTCAAAGGAGATTTCTACCACTTCCTCTTTTAGGAACTCTTGTTCCTCCTCTATTTCCTCCTCTTGTTCCTCCTGGTTGTCATCTTCCAGTAGCTTTTCCTCCACTTCTTCTATCACCTCTACTCTCATGTGCTTCTCCTTCTCTAGTGGATATTGCATGGCCTTAAAGACATTGATGATCATCCTTTCATCATGCACCCTGAGGGTCATCTCCCCTTTCTCTACATCAATAATGGTCTTGCTGTTGCTAAGAAAGGTCGTCCCAATATGACTGAATTGTGTCCCTCTTCTTCCATGTCTAAGATAACAAAGTCATCAGGGAAAATGAACTCTCCAATCTTCACGAACAAGTTTTTCACAACCCCATTTGGTATTTTCAGTGATCTGTCAGCCATTTGGAGTGACATCCTGGTAGGCTTGACTTCCTCTATTGCAAGCTTCTTCATTAGTGAGAGGGGCATCAAATTGATGCTGGTTCCTAAGTCACAGAGGGCTTTGTCCAATGTTCTGTTGCCTATAGTGCAAGATAGGATGAAGCTTCCTGGATCTTTGAGCTTTGGGGGAAGACCTCTTTGGATGACAATGATGATCGGACTTTTGACGGTTTAGAATTTCACAATTGAATTCTCGTTGCAAGTATAGTTTCTAAAGTGCATTGAAATGAAAATAGAAGAAACAAAAGTGCATCAATATAAAAGTAGAGAACTACATGAATTAAATGCAAAACTAGAGAGAGAAAAGGTAGAAGGAGAAGAATTACAAAGAGAAAAGTAGATCAAAGCATGAAGTAAACCTAGATCTAAGAAATTCTAAGCTAGATCTAACCTAATCCTAATCCTAGAGAGAAGTGAGAGCTTCTTTCTCTAAAACTAACTTTCCCTCCAAAAAATTAAACTAAACTAAATTAGTGTGTAAAAGTATATTGATTCCTCTTCATTTCTTAGGTTAAATAGCATCAGAAGTGAGTTGGATTTGGGTCTGGGAAGCCTAGAATTCACACCCAGCGGATTCACTTTAAGTAGGTCACGTGCGGACATCGGCGCGTACGCGTACAGTGCGCGTGCGCGTCGATTGACAATTTTCCATCCACGTGTACGCGTCATGTGTGCGTACGCGTCGCCATGCGACATCACAATCCGCACGTGCGTGTCTGCTGCGCGTGCGCGTCGTTGATCTTATCCCAAATCCTTGCTTTTCCATTATTTCTCCACTTTTCATGCTTTCCTCTCCATTCCTTTGATCTATTCCTAGCCTTTTCAACCTGAAATCACTAACAAACATATCAAGGCATCTAGTGGAATCAAAGGTGAATTAGAATTAACAATTAAGGGCCTAAAAAGCATGTTTTCACACTTAAGCACAAATTAGGAGACAAACATAAAAGCATGCTATTTCATTGAATAAATATGGGTAAAAGGTTATAAAATCTCCTAAATCAAGCACAAGATAAACCCTACAAATGGGGTTTATCAGACAGCATTGCATTCTTGTGTTGGGATGACAGTCTCCTTCTCATTTTAGCTCCTCTTCTTATTTATAAGCTCTTTGAGGAATTTTGCATATAAGGGCATTTGTTCTAGAGCTTTAGCAAGTGGAATATTGATCTCTAGCTTCTTAAACACCTCTAGGAACTTAGGGAACTGTTGGTCTTTTAACTCCTTCTGCAACCTTTGAGGATATGGAATGGCAGGAGTTTAAGTCTTTACTTCCTTCCTCTGTTCTTGTGAAGATTCCTCCATGACTTGCTTCCCATTCCTTGAAGCTTGAAGCTGCTCATCTTTCTCTTTAAGCTCCTCTTGGTCTTTCTTGTTGAGTATAACTTTATCCTTACTGCTGGCTTCATCTTTCTCAGCTAGCCTCTTGCTGGTTTCTTTGTTATTCACCAAGGTCCTTCCACTCCTTAATTGAATTGCTTTGCATTCTTCTTTGGGATTTGGAATGGTGTCACTTGGGAGTGAACTTGTTGGTCTTTCAATCACTGCTTGCTTGAACATTTGCCCAATTTGCCTTTCTAAGTTTCTCATTGAGGCTTCATGATTCTTGCTGGTCATCTCCTGATGCTTCATTATCTTTTCCATTAGTATCTCCAAGTTGGAGATCCTTTGAGCTTCTTGTGGTAGTTGTGGCTGATTGTGGGGTGTTAAGGGTGGATGATAGTTGTTTTGGTTAGTGGTTGGGTTATTGGGTGGATAATAGCTGGAATTGGGGTAGTTATTTTGGGGTTTTCTGTATGTATTATGGTTTGTATTTTGCTGGTTGTGATTTGTGTTTCTTGAGTTGTTCTGGTTTGAGTTCTTCTACCAAGGCTGCTAGTTTTGAATGTCTCCCCACCTTAGATTGGGATGGTTTCTCCAAGAGGAGTTGTAGGTGTCACCATGGAATTTGTTTTGTCCTACTCCTTGGTTGTGCATGTAATTCAATTGCTCCTGCTGCTTTCAGTATTGTCCGCATTTTGTCCCCACCCAGCTGGTGGTTGATTGGTGGCATTTACTGATGCAACTTGCAGACTATCAATCCTCTTAGCCATCTGCTCAAATTGTTGCTGAATTTGCTGATGCATCACCTTGTTTTGAGCTAGAATAGTGTCCACACCTTCCAACTCCATTACACCCTTTCTCTGGGCTTGTTGGCATTGTCTTTGATGAGCAAAGAAGTATTGATTGTTTGCCACCATATCTATGAGGTTTTGGGCTTCCTCTACTATCTTCATTAGTTGCAATGAACCTCCTGCTGTATGATCTAATGCTTCCTGAGCTTTTAGAGTCAATCCTTCATAGAAATTCTGAAGTATGTCTCATTCATTGAACATTTCAGGGGGGCATTTTCTAATCAAGGCCTTGTATCTCTCCCAAGCCTCATAGAGGGATTCTGCATCCATCTGTGTGAAAGTCTGCACCTCTGTCTTCAATCTGATAATCCTTTGAGGTGGGTAGAACTTGGCTAGGAATTTGCTCACTAGATCCTCCCAGTTAGTGATGCTTTCTTGTGGAAAGGCTTCCAGCCATTGAGCAGCCTTGTCCCTCAATGAAATTAGGAACAACAAGAGTTTATATATGTCTGGATGCACACCATTAGATTTCACGGTGTCACAGATCCTCAGGAATATAGATAAATGTTGATTTGGATCTTCTAGTGGGCTTCCTCAATAGGAACAATTGTTCTGCACAAGGGTGATGAGCTGAGGCTTCAATTCAAAGTTATTTGCATTGACATATGGAGTAAGGATGCTACTCCCACAATGCCTTGGATTAGCAAACGTGTAAGAAGCCAAGCCTCTCCTCTGGGGCTGACCGTTGTTGTTGGCAACTCCCACTGGTGGATTTGTTGAATTTTCCTCCATTTCTTGGTTCTCGATCTTCCTCTGATTCCTCTTCTCCAACAACTCTCTTCCCTATTGCTTCTCTTCTTAATCTTCAGAAGGTAGGGATCTCTCCTTGCCTCTGATTCCTCGTCTTGATCACAGAAGGTAGGGATCTCTCTCCTTGCCTCTGTCATACAACAGCAAGAAAAACACACAGAAAAACCAGAAAACAAAAATAATTCACTCTACTGCTAGAGTGAGGTTATGGTTATCTTGAATAAAAATTCAAACAGTTAGTGTGCTTATCAGAAACAAAGAAAAAGAAAAGAAAAAAAATGCTTAATCTAGATTATCACCTTACTTAATCATTGTCAATCTATATCAATCCCCAGCAACGGCGCCAAAAACTTGATGGGTTGAAATCAGATTCCACACCAAACTCACCAGCAAGTGTACCGGGGTGCATCAAGTAGTAATTACTCACAAGAGTGAGGTCGATCCCACAGGGATTGATAGATTGAGAAATTTTAGTTAGGTGATGAATTTAGTTAAGCGAATATTTAATGAATTGAGTGATTTTTGATTGATAAAAGCTAAATTGCAAGTAAACAAAGATGCAGAAGGTAAATTAAGCAGAAGAATAAAGTGCAGAAGAGATAAATTGCAGGTAACTTAAAGAACAAGAAAGTAAAAGAGCAGAAACTTAAATTGCAAGAAAAGTAAATTGCAGAAACTTAAAGTGCAAGAAATGTAAATTTGCTGAATCTAAATTGCTGAGAAATGTAAATTGCTTGAAGAGTAAAAGGATTTGGGTGCTGGGACTTGGAATTGAACAAGGAATTGCAAACTAAAGCAAATCAGGAAGCTCTGAGATGCAAGACTTCAAATTTGGATCTCAGTAGCAAGAACAGAAATGGAAAATTGCTTCAAGAAATAAAACAGTAAGAGAACTGGAGTCAATTATGAAAACCTTAAAGAGAAATTAAAGATTGAAGAAGAGCAATGAGGTTAGAAAGCAGATCTAACTCTCAATTACTCTCTTGATCAAGCAGAAAATAAATTGCAGAAGAAAATGAAATTTAAAACAGAAAAAATAAACTCAGATCCAAATTCAATAGAATTCCTCAATCTCAATCCAAAAACCCAGAACAAAAAAGTAGAAGTTGCAGAGAATGAAAACAAAAAACTAAATTTAGATCCAATTCTTAGAACAATTGAGAAGAGAGGTAAAAGATGATTCTCAAACTTAGAATCAATGAAGCTCTTCAATCTCAATTCAAATCCCAAGAACAGAAATTAAAATCTATAGTAGAAAGAAAAATGCAAAAGGAAAACTAGATTCAAATCCCAAATACCAAATTCAAAACTAAAATATGAGCTAAAAGGTAAAATTAACAATGAGCCAAATGTCCTTTACAAATCAAATTAACTCCTATATATACACTTTCTATTTTAGTCTTCAAAGCTTGGAGTGGGCCCTTTTGATTTGTGAAGAAATGGATCCAACATGGATTGGTTTAATTAGCATGGACCAAGATGCATTTGATCAGCTCCTAGGGTAGTGCAGCGCTCGGTTTAGTGAGTGATGAGCGGATAATTTATACCCTTTTTGGCATTATTTTTACATAATTTTTAGTATGATTTAATTATTTTTCATTATATTTTTACTATTTTTTATTCAAAAATCACATTTCTGGACTTTACTATGAGTTTGTGTGTTTTTTTGTGATTTCAGGTATTTTCTGGCTGAAATTGAGGGACCTGAGCAAAAATCTGATTCAGAGGCTGAAAAAGGACTGCAGATGTTGTTGGATTCTGACCCTGTTGCATTTGAAATAGATTTTCTGGAGCTACCAAAGCCCAATTGGCACGCTCTCAATTGCGTTGGAAAGTAGACATCCCGGGCTTTTCAGCAATATATAATAGTACATACTTTGCCCGAGATTTGATGGCCCAAACTGGCATCCAAAGCAAGCCTAAAACATCTTGGTGTAAAACGCCCAAACTGGCACCAGAAGTAGAGTTAAACGCCCAAACTGGCACCAAAGCTGGCGTTTAACTCCAGGAACAGCCTATGCATGAAAAAGCTTCAATGCTCAGCCCAAGCTCACACCAAGTGGGCCCCAGAAGTGGATTTCTGTATTATCTGTACTTAGTTACTCATTTTCTGTAACCCTAGGTTACTAGTTTAGTATAAAAACTACTTTTAGAGATTTATTTTTACGTCTTTTTATCTTTGATCAAGCTTAGGCTATCATAGACCATGGAGTATGACCTCACGGCCATGCCTAGACCTTTTTCACTTATGTATTTTCTATGGTGGTGTTTCTACACCCCATAGATTAAGGTGTGGAGCTCTGTTGTTCTTCATGAATCAATGCAAGTACTATTGTTTTTCTATTCAATTCATGTCTACTTCTTCTCCAAGATATACTCTCGTATTTCATTCAGTTAAGTCAGAATGAAAGGGTGACCCGTGACAATCACCCAATCTTCGTTACACGCTTAGCCAAGATCGCGTGCCTGACAACCACAAAGCGGTCTACATGATGTTCAACGTAGTCATTGGACGACAGTCGGAGTATATTCTCTTGGATATCTAATACACGGACCAAGTCTGTGAGATTAGTATCTTCGTGGTATAGGCTAGAACTATTCGCAGCATTCCTGGGATCTGGAAAGTCTAAACCTTGTCTGTGGTATTTCGAGTAGGATCCGGGAAGGGATGACTGTAAAGAGCTTCAAACCTGCGAATGTTGGGCGCAAGTGAATGTGTGCAAAAGGATCAATGGATCCTATTCCAACGCTAGCGGGAACCAACAGATGATTAGCCATGCGGTAGCTGTACCTGGTATTTTTCATCCGAGACGAGAAATCTGACAGTTGATTAGCCGTGCAGAAACCGTAGAGGACCATTTTCACTGAAAGGGTCTTACAGCTTGCCATGGAAGGAAGTAACGCATGGTTGGATGGAGGCAATAGGAAAACAGAGGTTCAGAAGCAACAAAGCATCTCCATACGCTTATCTGAAATTCCCACCAGTGAATTACATAAGTAACTTTATCTTATTTTATATTTTATTTATATTTTAATTATCAACACCTCATAACCATTTGAATCTGCCTGACTGAGATTTACAAGGATGACCATAACTTGCTTTAAACCGACAATCTCCGTGGGATCGACCCTTACTCACGTAAGATTTATTACTTGGATGACCCAGTGCACTTGCTGGTTAGTTGCACCGGAGTGTGAAAAGTGTGAATCACAATTCCGTGCACCAAGTTTTTGGCGCCGTTGCTGGGGATTGTTCGAGTTTGGACAACTGACGGTTCATCTTGTTGCTTAGATTAGGTACTTTT
This sequence comes from Arachis hypogaea, assembly GCF_003086295.3. Classification (NCBI taxonomy): domain Eukaryota; kingdom Viridiplantae; phylum Streptophyta; class Magnoliopsida; order Fabales; family Fabaceae; genus Arachis; species Arachis hypogaea. The sequence goes on from NC_092049.1 coordinate 54,477,857, forward strand.
ATTTTTAAGTTTTTTAATTTTTATTTAATTTCTAAAAAAAATACAAAAAATATAGTTTTCGAAAAATTCAAAAAAATTGTGTGTTCTTCAGAATTTTTAAGAACGAATTATAGAGTTTCATAAGATATGTTGAAGCTTGGCTGGCTGTTTAGCCATGTCTAATCTTTTGGACTGAGGCTTTCACTTCTCATTGACATGCTTGTATGTTTTATGCTAAAGCTTGGCTGGCTATTTGGCCATGTCTAATTTTTTGGACCGAAGCTTTCACTCAAAGCTTGGCTGGCCATTTGACCATGTCTAATTCTTTTGGACCGGAGCTTTAGACTAACATTGCATGATTCTTGGAATTCTTATTAAAAATTTTGTATCATTTTATTTTCTTTTTCCAACATAATTTTCAAAAAATCCAAAAAAATTTTATAAAATCATAAAAACCAAAAATATTTTGTGTTTCTTGTTTGAGTCTAGTGTCAAATTTTAAGTTTGGTGCCAATTGCATGCCTTTAATTTTCTAAAATATTCAAAAAATTCATGCATGTGTTCTTCATTGATCTTCAAATTGTTCTTAATGATTTTCTTTGTTTGATCTTTACATTTTCTTGTTTTGTGTCTTTTCTTGTTTTTCATATGCATTCTTGAATTATTAGTGTCTATAGAATACAAATTTTTATGTTTGGTGTCTTGCATATTTTTCTTTTCTTAAAAATTTTCAAAACTATGTTCTTGGTGTTCATCATGATCTTCAAAGTGTTCTTGGTGTTCATCTTGACATTCAAAGTGTTCTTGCATGCATTTTTGTTTTGATCTTAAATTTTTATGTTGTGTTATTTTGGTATTTTTCTCTCTCCTCATTAAAAATTCAAAAATAAAAAATAATATCTTTCCCTTATTCTTCTCATAAAATTCAAAATTTTGAATTGATTTAGTCAAAATGTTTTAAAATTTAGTTGTTTCTTGTTAGTCAAGTCAAAATTTCAATTTAAAAATTTTATCTTTTCAAATACTTTTTCAAAAATCACATATTTTTCATTTTTCTTCTTAATATTTTCAAAAATTTTAAAATTGATTTTCAAAATCTTTTCCTTATTTTTATTTCATATTTTCGAAATTAATGCTAACATTTAATATTTAGATTCAAAATTTTTCAAGTTGTTACTTGCCTATTAAGAAAGGATCAATCTTCAAATTCTAGAATCATATCTTTTAATTTCTTGTTAGTCAAGTAATTAACTTTAATTTTAAAAATCGAATCTTTCTAATCTCCTTTTCAAATCTTTTTCAAAATAAATTTCAATCATATCTTTTTCAAAACTTAATTTCAAAATCTTTTTCTAACTTCTTATCTGTTCAAAAATTGATTTTCAAATATTTTTCAATTAACTACTTGACTTTTTGTTTGATTTTAAAAGTTTTCTATTTTAATTATATCTTTTTCAAAACCACCTAACTACTTTTCTCTCTCCAATTTTCGAAAATAACTAACCCCTTTTTCAAAATTCTTTTTAACAAACTAATTGTTTTAATTTCTAATTTTATTTTATTTCTCTCTTTAATTTTTGAATACTAATTAATTAATTAAATAAAACTAAAAATATTTTTCTTCTACCTCTTTTTAAATTCGAATTTCTTCTCTCTCTCATCTCTTTCTATTTATTTTATTTATTTACTAACACTTCTCTTCTATTTATAATTCGAACCCTCTCCCCCTCTTTGTGTTCGAATTCTTCTTCTCCCTTCTTCATTATATTTCTTCTATTCTTCTACTCACATAAAGGAATCTCTATACTGTAACAGGGAGGATTCCTATTCTTTTCTATTCTCTTCTTTTTCATATGAGCAGGAACAAGGATAAGAACATTCTTGTTGAAGCTGATCCTGAACCTGAAAGGACTCTAAAGAGGAAGTTAAGAGAAGCTAAAGCACAAAACTCTGGAGAGGACCTCACAGAAATTTTCAAAAAAAAAGTAGAGATGGCAGCCGAAAATAACAATAATGGTGGAGATGCAAGGAAGATGCTTGGTGACTTTACTGCACCCACTTCTGATTTCTATGGAAGAAGCATCTCAATTCCTACAATTGGAGCAAACAACTTTGAGCTTAAGCCTCAATTAGTTTCTCTAATGCAGCAGAATTGCAAGTTTCATGGACTTCCATTGGAAGAACCTCATTAGTTCTTAGTTGAATTCTTGCAAATCTGTGACACTGTTAAGACCAATGGGGTTAATCCTGAGGTCTACAGACTTATTGATGAGCGGATAATTTATACGCTTTTTGGCATTGTTTTTAGTATATTTTTAGTAGAATCTAGTTACTTTTAGGGATGTTTTTAATAGATTTTATGTTAAATTCACATTTCTGGACTTTACTATGAGTTTGTGTATTTTTTTTGTGATTTCAGGTATTTTCTGGCTGAAATTTAGGGACCTGAGCAAAAATCAGATTCAGAGGTTGAAGAAGGACTGCTGATGCTGTTGGATTCTGACCTCCCTGCACTCAAAGTGGCTTTTCTGGAGCTACAGAACTCAAAATGGCGCGCTTCCAATTGTGTTGGAAAGTAGACATCCAGGGCTTTCCAGCAATATATAATAGTCCATACTTTGCCCAAGTTTAGATGACGCAAACTGGCGTTCAACGTCAGCTCTCTGCCCAATTCTTGAGTTCAGCGCCAGAAATGGATCAAAAACCAGAGTTGAACGCCAGAAATGGATCCAAACCTGGCGTTCAACTCCACAAATGGCCTCTGCACGTGGAAAGTTAAAGCTCAGCCCAAG